>NW_024468339.1:0-36518 GCF_002104995.1 Linderina pennispora | reverse complement strand
CTTCTTTTCTAAACCCCTCTTTCTAAACCCCTCTTTCTAAACCCCTCTTTCTAAACCCCCTCTTTCTAAACCCCTCTTTCTAAACCCCTCTTTCTAAACCCCTCTTTCTAAACCCCCTCTTTCTAAACCCTCTTTCTAAACCCCTCTTTCTAAACCCCTCTTTCTAAACCCCTCTTTCTAAACCCCTCTTTCTAAACCCCTCTTTCTAAACCCCTCTTTCTAAACCCCTCTTTCTAAACCCCTCTCTCTTTTCTAAACCCCTTTCTAAACCCCTCTTTTCTAAACCCCTCTTTCTAAACCCCTCTTTCTAAACCCTCTCTTTTCTAAACCCCTTTCTAAACCCCTCTTCTAAACCCTCCAAAACCCCTTCTAAACCCCTCTTTTCTAAACCCCTCCTTTCTAAACCCCTCTTTTCCTAAACCCCCTTCTAAACCCCTCTTTCTAAACCCCTTTCTAAACCCCTCTTTTCTAAACCCCTCTTTCTAAACCCCTCTTTCTAAACCCCTCTTTCTAAACCCCTCTTTCTAAACCCCCTCTTTCTAAACCCCTCTTTCTAAACCCCTTTTCTAAACCCCTCTTTCTAAACCCCTCTTTCTAAACCCCTCTTTCTAAACCCCTCTTTCTAAACCCCTCTCTTTCTCTCTCTCTCTTTCTAAACCCCTCTTTCTAAACCCCTCTTTCTAAACCCCTCTCTCTTTCTAAACCCCTCTTTCTAAACCCCTTCTAAACCCCTCTTTCTAAACCCCTCTTTCTAAACCCCTTTCTAAACCCCTCTTTCTAAACCCCTCTTTTCTAAACCCCTCTTTTCTAAACTACTACCAAAAACTCTACTAACAATCTGCTTAATAGATATACCAACTTCATATAATCCTACATAAATATATAGCCCTAAATAATCTTATGTAAAAATATATAGGCATCATTCCTAGTCTTGTATATTTTAGTTATTTACAATGTAGTTAAATAGATATTTGAATAATCATTTTCTAATCCATATTTTACTGTGAGATATTTTTGGTATAGATATTTATATTTATTTTTTCTATTATGTTTTTGTGTATAGAATTGATTTTAAAAATACAAATTTTTTTTACATTTTAGCTAAGCTGCTATCAGCATCTTGGAAATGTTTCAGTGAATATAATTTTAACTAGAAAGAAAATACTTTCTATATTTGGGGTTAATTATCATTAGGCAACAAAATTCAATATCTCAATAGATATAGCTAAGCAACCATAATTTCCTTATGGAGGTCATTCACATTTACTAAAGTAAAAAATATTTGGAGCTTATAATACATTTTATACTTTTATCTTTTTTAAGCTTCTACAAAACCCCCATCAGAATCCTAAAAAATTTTAGTTGATTTCTTATGACCCAGCTTCTATCTCTGTAGAAGCATATTAATTATCTGTCAACTGAAATTTTTCTGGATGCCAATAGAGGCCATTCACAAATATAAAAGTTTAAAGAAACTAAATATCTATTATAAGAATAACTAATTAACAAATATAAAATCAATTACTAGCAATAGATAAATATTTTAAAATACAGAATGTTTATCAGTGGCCAAAAAGATTCTAGCAACTAGATTAACAAATAAACAAAGATGCCAAATATGGTGCTTCTATGAAACCCCCTTAAGCATCCTGAAAAATTTCAGTTGATTTCTTGTGACCCAGCCTCTATCTCAGTAGAAGCATATTAATTGAATATCAACTGAAATTTTTCAGGATACCAAAAGGGGTTTCATAGAAGCACCATATTTAGCATCTGAATAAGAAAATAATAAAAATATTAATAATTATTAAATAGCAAACAATATTTGACTGATCTCCTCAAACTTCAGGATGTAGCTGTCCAGCATGGGCATTACAAACTGAATGATGGAGCATCAGCTAGGTATCAAGCAACAAATAGCAGATTGGCTGTCACATAATATTGCACCTTTGGTTGGCAAAAATAACCAGAAAATAACCAAGCCAGTTCACTATGTCTTTAGCACCATTCGAACAGATACCAATGACAAAGGGTTAATTTTAGATGGTGAGGTTGAGGATATTAAATTCTCAGTTGATGACTATGACAACAAGATGCCTAACAATAACAGCAGGAATATGCCATAAGCCAACACACAAAGCATACAGCAGGATGATGATGATAACAATGATGATGATGATGATATGCAATATGCTATAGGTGCACAGCTGGACAAAGAAGAGGAGGTCATTCATAATCACTAAACTAAGTAAAAAATAATTAGAAGTTGTAAAACTTTTTATTCTTTTGTTTTTTTTTGAACTTCTCCGAAACCCCCTTCGGCATCCTGAAAAATTTCAGTTGATACACAATTAATATGCTTCTACTGAGATAGAGGCTGCGTCCCGAGAAATCAACTGAAATTTTTCAGGATGCCGAAGGGGGTTTCGGAGAAGCGTCTATTCTTATATTTTTATTTATTAGTTAATCTAGTTGCTAAAATCTTTTTGGCCATCACTAAACATTCTGATTTTTTAAAATATTTTTCAACTGCTAGTAATTGATTTGTTATTTAATACTTGGTTATTCTGATACAAGATATTAAGTTTCTTTAAACTTTCTTATTTGTGAATGGCCTCCAGAGCTTGGTACCAGAATAGAGCATATATATATGGTGCTTCCTGATTTGCCACATCCATCAGAATATCTCAAGTACCAGCACACTGACAATTTCCTCCTTATGATCTAGCATATGTGTGAAGAGCGAACACAAGTAGGCACAGATGCAGACCAGCCACATTTGGACAAAGCAGCTGATTACAAACTCCAAAATGGTGTACTTATCTATTTTGTTGAGCTCGGAAGCCTACATAGTACTGATCTATAGGCGCCAGTACTTACAAAATCTGCAGCTCATAGGTACATAGCCATGGCACATATGGCATTGGCACATCCATGGTATAAGCAGTTCTATGGGTTTGTATGCCAATGGATATGGTACCACCAGTTATCCAAATTGGTTGATGATGTAACCAAATGCTGTACCAAATGCCAGATAACAGTGATTCAGCAATAGCCTAGTATCATAATGGTGCCTTCACAGATGCCAACTCCACAGGAACAAGTCTATATCGATCTGCTTACAGTTGGTCCAACTGAGGATCCTAAATGTGAAGCATTAGTTATTATCAATGCTGCAAGTATGTATTTTGAAGTCTATCCAATGACAAATACTACTGCAGGCAATGTCATCGATGTGCTTACTATGAATTGGTTCTAGGCATATGGCCAACCCTGGATTTTGACCTCAGATCATGGGCCCCAGTTTGACTGCATTGAATTCTGCAACTTTTTGCAGAGTAACAACATTATATGGAACCCATCATTGACATACTATCTACAAGCCAATCTTGCCAAAACTACAGTAGAATGCTTCAAAAAATGCCCTGAGGCTGCTCTTGCTGCAGCATCCACATAAGAATTTATGGATGCATCATGCAGCCTAAATCATAGCTTCAAATGCCATCACCCCCAACAGTACAATTGGATGTACTCCAGCTGAGCTGTTCTTTGGTGAATGAAATCAGTACATAATTAACAAGCTGGCTGATAACCTTTACCAGCAAGCATGTCAGCAGCAACAGCATATACAGTAATAAGCAAGACTGCATGCAAATGCCATTGTAGCACTGCACTACTTTTTATCTGGTAAGCTGATGACCACCCATGCTCACCTAATCACACACAACATTGCTCAAGTACCAGAACACTGACACTGTCCATACAAAGTAGTCCAGAGAATAGGCATAGTCTATATGCTCTGTGACAGGCATGAAAACATGCTTACAAAGAACTTTGCCAGTGCTGACTTGATGTGATACCAGGAAGATGATGATGGTGAATAGTGACAGACCAATATGTCAAGCAGACCCAGAGCACCAGGAGCACCAGGAGTACCAGGAGCACCTGGTAGCTCCTTTGGATCATCCAGATCAAGAAGAGGGCCACCTAGTTCACTAGCAGACAGTGGATCAGGGTTGAGACCAAGCAGTCAAGGCCTGACTCACTGGACACCAACACATCATGTGCTAGCTGCAAACGAGACGATAAATTTGGATGACATGCAGGCAGAAGCAATAGTACCAGTAACAGCTGAAATGTCTGAACCAATGGATAGCGCACTGAATAGCCAAGAGGTGCCTAACATTGAGGCTGAACATTATTCTGCATGCTCAAGACCGAATGCATCGACCAAAACGGAGCACCATAGACCAGTAACATGGTCATTGTCTCACGAAACAATCATGCCCCTAGATTATAACCCAGATCGGTATCGGGATGTTTACAGATGGGTTCATGAAGGCCAGACCGATTGTTGTGTCTCGGGTATGATACACTTAGATAGACAGCCTCCTGCAACTGTCTAGAACACGTCTACTCTCCAAGCACCTTTCCACGATGTATATTGAACGTATGAAATATGCTGTATGAAAGAAGGAAGGAGGAATCGCCAGGTGAAAGGGCAGGTGCCCATCTAAGTAGTGGCGCCGGTCGCCCAGAATAGTATGGCCGGCCATTGTAGCCTAAAGGTCTTGATCCATGGGTTCCTAAGATCATAAGGATTTGGAACCACACCGATCGTGGACTTACAGTTGATCCCATTGCTGAACCTGACTCAATACTCGAGGGTCATCCCAACATCTCCCCGGGTATTAGTACGCTGGACGAGTATGGTATCAACAAAGTTCCAGGATATGCAAGACTGTCGGCGATGTACGAACGTGACGGCGAACAAGTAAACCTTGAAGAACCGACGACAAACAGGGATAGCGCTGAGAGCAGCCCTAGCTGCAATTGTGGCTCTGTATTGAATCGTGCTAATTTTAAGAAAACTGCTTGGCATCTTGGGCTCGCTTGGCAGCATCGGCAAGATATTCAAACTCGCCGGACTTTTCACACATGCTCCGGAAGATACTGCCTTGTCTGTTGAGCAAGTTGGCCGGAGTGTCAAACTCGGCAACCTTGCCCTTGTCCAGTACCAGCACGCGGTCATAGTCGATGATGGTGCGCAGCCGGTGAGCAATGCAGAACAGGGTCGAGTCGGCAAACTCGGAGCCACGGATCGTGCGCTGGATACGGTCATCGGTATCGAAATCGACCGACGCTGTTGCCTCGTCCATGATGATCAGTCGCGACCGGCGGACCAGAGCGCGAGCCAGCGCCACCAGCTGACGCTGACCCAGTGACAGGTTCTGGCTATTCTCCTTGATCTCGGCCTCCAGGCTAGTGAATATGCCCGACATGCGCTCCAGCGAGCTGTCGATGGCATTGCCTTCAAACACGCTGATTGCGGTGCTGGCGGTCTGGCTGCCACGCTCGCGCACCAGATGCGCACGGTGCAGCGCATCCCACACAATCTCATCGGGGTACTCGCTGAACGGGTCAAGGTTGAAGCGAATAGTGCCGTTGAACAGCACTGGGTCCTGCGGGATGATAGTGACATTGCGACGGAGATCCTCCAGGCCAATCTTCGAGATGTCGACCCCGTCAAGCACGATCCGGCCCTTGGTTGCCTCGATGAACCGCAGGAACGCCAGCGACAGCGTCGACTTGCCAGCACCGGTGCGACCAACCACACCAATCTTCTCGCCATGCTTGATCGACATGCTCAGACCATGCAACACTGGGATATTAGGCACATACTCGACGACCAGGTCCTCAATCTCAAGGTCACCAGTCCTGGGCCAGTTGCTAACGGGTTTGTTCTCGGGCGTCGACTGAGCGCTGGCCTCCTGGTCAAGCTTTAAATACTGGCTAACCCGCTCAACACCGTTCATGTTCAGTTCATTGTCGCCATAGTTCCGGATGGCAAACAGCATATAGTCTTTAAACTGCAGTGCATGTACCAACGCAAACCCAGCAAGACCGGCGTCGAAGCTGTGGACATTCCACAAGATGAAGAAGGCGCAGAAGAATGACACTGTTGCACCTGCGGCATCAAGTCGGACAGACATCCAGCGGCTCGACACCATTGTTAGGTAGAACGGGCGATTCAGCTCATCGGATCTGTTAATAGCTTCCATGATGTAGTACTTTTTGAGACCAAACGCGCGGATCGACGATACCCCCTGTATCAGCTCGCCAAACAGTGACAGCAGTGGCGCTGAGGCATTTGATTCGAGTCGCTTCAGCTCGCGGGTTGAATCCAAGTAATGCTTGGCAATCACCACATGTGCGATCGTGATGATAAGAGCAACAAAAATGAATGGCGGCGTAACTGCAGTGATGATGACGATAACGCCTAATGCAGAGGTGAAGTCTGCAAACATCCAAATGAGTGGGTCCAGCATATTCGTGCCAATCGATTCCATGTCACAGGAGAACCGGTTAATAATCCGGCCGAATGGTGTCGAATCAAAGAAGCATGGTGTGGCATGGACAACTGACCTGATCAGCTTTGCATGCACATTTCTGGCGGCTTTGATCAGTCCAGAATATGCATAGGCAAGCTTGATAAACAGTGCAAAAACTTCGATGACACCGATTGCCAGGTAAATACTGATCCAAAACGATACTGTATGCTGGCCGACTATGTTGGTGTTTGCTGTTGGTGATACTGTGTCGGTAGAATTGCGTAGAACCACGGGTGGAGATGCTGCGTTGTTTGCTTCTACCCAGATGCGGATCCAGTAGTCTTGAACAATCATAAGCACATTTGTCAGGACGTTTAGCAGAAGCACAGCAATCCAATACCAGTGGCTTCCACATGCCGAGAAGAATATGCCCCAAACCTCCATTTTGACCCGCCCAGTCTCACGCTCCTCGTCCTCAACCAAAGTTCCTTCAAGGTTTGCCGGGTTGATAACTGTACCCAAGCCCCCGTCAACGACCAGTTTGTCCAGTCTCTTGCTGTTGTACTCATCTTCTGATGTCGGATCATTGACAGCCTTGGCCCGCTCGGCATTGCCATCATCTTCGATGTCATCAACTTCCTTGCCCTTTGATTCGTCATCAGAATTGGTGTCTTCCTTGGTGTCGAGCTCAGCAAGTGTGGCAGAGAACCTGCCCAGGGGTTGCAGTTCCTGTGGATTGCCCTTGAGCGCAATCTCGCCCTCACGCATCACCACAATGTACTGCGCATACGGAAGGCACATCGACACGTGGTGGGTGACGAGGACACGAGTGCGGCCCTGCATCAGCGATGTCTTGTTCAGCAGGCATTCCAGCAGGATGTGCTTAGCAGTGTGCGCATCGACAGCTGACAGACAATCGTCAATAAGCAGGATCTTGCGGTCCGAGTACACCGCACGGGCCAGTGCAACACGCTGCTTCTGGCCACCCGACAGCGTCACACCGCGCTCGCCAATCTCGGTCTGGTCACCAGCAGTCAGGATCCGCAGATCGGGCTTCAGCGCACAGACACGCAGCACCTCCTCATAGCGCTGCTGATCATACGGCTCACCAAACAAGATGTTCTCGTGGATGGTGGCATTGCGCAGCCATGCCTCCTGCGCAACATAGCTAATATTGCAAATTGCCGTCTGTTCGTGTGACAGCTTGATAACGTCTTGGTAGTCCTAGTTCGAAGCGATGCTCTGATCGGCATTGACAGTTGGCAGCTGAATAGACCCGCTGATCAATGTCATCTCGCCAATGAGTGCTGACAGTAGCGATGACTAGCCACTGCCCGTCGGACCAGCAATGACCGATAGCCCGTCGGCAGGGAAGCGAATATCGATGTCCTTGAACCTGAATGCAACCTTATCTGGCTGCTCCTGCTGGCTGTCCAATGAAGCATCTGAACGGGTCGAAGCGTCTGATATCAGTGGTGTGTTCTTGTCGACCTTCGTCATATACCCAGTATCATCGTCCGAATTAGTTGAGCTGTCTTTCCCATGTGTGTCCCAGACTAGACTAGCCTTGACAAATCCTAGCATATCACTACTGCCATCTACTCGACAGATCCGCTCTTCAAGGTCATGGGCCTGAGGCATCGCAAGGTACGAATCGATACGTTTCAGCGACACATAGCCCGAAATGACCCAGCTCAAAAAGTTAGGGAAATGCTCCAGTGAAATTCGCAGAAGCTGGAACACCGAGATCATTGTGAATACAATCTCAGCTTTGATTTGATGTCCGAATATGCTGGTATATGATGCAAGTGTCAGTACCATGATGATCATCAGTGACAGAGACGTGACGATGGATGCATAGGCCCAGCCGAGTAGCCATCTCCACATCGAACCCAGCTGCTTTTCGTGGTGCGCGTCGATCTTTTTGAGGAACTGGGACTCCCAGCCATAGAGTTTGACAGCCTTGATTCCTTGCAGAAGCTCTGTAATCGCTTCCACATGCTCGTCACTCAGCTCTGCGGTTTTCTCCTCAAGATCCGACAAATAGCTGAATAGTTTCCTTGTCAGTGGGTAGTACTGAATCACGATCGAGAATCCGATGAGCGATGACCATCCCAGCAGCTTGAACATGTAAATGACGACAATGACTGCTGATAGGGGCAGCGTGTATAGGTCATCCAGGTAGGCGATGACCTTGGCGACACAGTTGAGATCTGTGGTGAGCAGATTCATCATTTTGCCATTAGTTGATTCCTGCGCCGACTCTAACCTATCGTCGCTGCTATCCTCGGCGTCATCACCTGTGACACCTTCAAGTGATCCCTTTGCGCAACGGTTCAAGATCTTGGTAGACAGCTCGCCAACCAAGAGACCCTTCATGCGGAAATCCATATGACGGCTAATCCACACCAGTTGGTCAATAAGCTGCATATTTAGGAATGTGAAGACGAACAGCCCGAATGCATCTAGATATGCACTACGGATCGATTTTGCTAGAGTACCACCCACGGCAGTATTGCCAATAACCTCGATCGACTGCAGAATGCGCTGCAAGAAGAACGGACCAGAGTAGTTTAATACTGCGACAGCCACAGAAAGCAGCAGCTGAGCGAGGAGCTGAGGGGCAAACGTCAGGATTAGCGACAATAGCAGAGACCGACTTGGTTTGCGGTGCTTCGCATAGCGGCTCCAGTTTGGAATCGCCGTGTCGCTCGTATCCAGTTTGTAAAGATCCGCACAGTCGAGCTGACGATGAGAGCCTTTGTAGAATATGTCGCTGACCCACGAGAATGTGAATGTATCGAACAACGAACCACTGTACTCGGGTGTATCGACCAGGGAAGGAGTGCCGTTCTTTCCGCGTGCTTGTGCTAACGGCATTTCAACAAAGTCTCTGTCCGACTCAGTATCCACATATTCTTCGGTCACATCGGTGCAGGGTTAGTGTGGGCAGAGGAAAATTGCATGGTGCTGCGCGGCTCCATGGAGGAAAAACAAGACAGCATTGGTGACTGTAATCAAAAGCAAGTATCGCGAGCGCTGCGAGGCACCAAACCAGAACGGAGTGTCACTGTTCTCGGGCGTGAAGAACGAGAAGTAGACCTCAAGCAAGTCCAGGGCAAGTAGAATACCAATAGCCCCGGTCAAAAACAGCGGAAACAGCCCTCTGTATGAGATATGATCGTGTTGGACACTAGTCGATGGACTACACAGTTAGTCCCAAATCGGCAAGTCGCTGTGAGGAAAATCCTGACTGCAGACCACCAACTATGTGACGTTGAGTTTCTCTCTGAAAGAACTTTTCTTTTTCTTTCTTCTTTATCGGTTTAGCCGCTTAGTATTTTCTCATTTCATATTTATAAAACTTTGCGTATAACGCCTCAGTTAACTTTATTATGCTGTGTCATCCTGGACGAACCTCTTGTGACGTCCTAGAAACAATAATCAAACAGCAGTGGCTGCTGGTTGGGAACCGTTCTGTATTATAGACTGAATTAATGAAGGTATTTTAATGAAATTTTATTTATAATTATAAATGAAACGTGGAGGGTGAGCTTCTGGGTATCGTTCGGCACATAAAAAAGGAGCTGATGCCCATATGGATGGGCTCCTCATCTGAAAACTTTTCGGAAGACTGAGAGAGGAGGGAGAACAGCAGTCACTGCTGCTCAACAAATGTTTCTAGAGCATCACAAGACGTTCGTTCGGGATGACATTGTGTTGGACACTAGTCGATGGACTAAACAGTTGGACCTAAATCGGCAAGACACTGTGTTAGGAAAATTCTGACTCGCCAACTCGCCAACTATGCGACGCTGAGCTCTTCCCGGAAAGAACTGTTCTTTTTTGCATTTCTTATCTTTTCTTTTGATCTTTATTTGTTTTGCCGCTTCATATGTTCCCATTTCTTATTTCTAAAACTTCGCGTAAAACGGCTCAGTTTACTTTACATTGTTAGAATCTCAAGATCCGAATACTATGAACTATTTGAGGTTACGAGCTATTGAGTTGGGTTAGGCAGTAATACACAAGAGAATATATTGGGAAAGGACAGACCAAATCAGTCTTAAGGAAATAATAGTATGAAGGAGACCAGATCGATGACAGGACCGATTCAAGAATAAAAGAAAGAATAGAGAATAAGGATGAGGAGATGTGATCTAATTTTCTGATAAGAACCACCTCATATTTCGTTCTCGGCCCTTCAAGCAGACAAGAGTCGACATTTATATGGCTGTTGGTGCTCAACTGGCCATGGGCGCAGCACAGGGTCATTGTTGACCGTGGATCAGGAAGTCTGTTTCCCAGGAACAAGAATTGTGTTTAAAAGTGGGAGTGTGTTGTCAAAGGGAGTGGCGTGTTCGTGTGCCTTCTATAGTGCTCAGGCTGCGACAGGCTTAGGATAGGGGGCCATTTGGAACCAGATCACACCCGGCCATAGAACACAGACAACTATGAATTATAAACACCAAAGGCAGATGCAGCGAGCTATTGCCAATTCCTACTGTGGGTACTGGTTGCCTATTGGTGAATAAAATAGGCATGTAGCTTCGACGAAAGGTCGAATGGAGCCATGACAAATGGAACGTCTGTATATGCTTCGGCTTGTAAAAAAAACCCAACGCAAACGGATTGCTGAAGGCATAGTGACCAAGGTAAACAGTATACTATTTCAGTTAATATATTGGCCACTTGTTTTGAATATGACAATACCGCATGGTTGATTATCGCCAGTACACTTGTTCACACACTTTTCTGTTTCCTCTATAAGCGCTGGAAGTACGACTTCAGTAAGAGTCTTTTCACCTTCATAACAACATACTTTACCTACTCATTTTACTATGGACCATTTCGTAGACAGCATCGAATCGCAAAAGTATATCTGCAGACGATTTGATATGCTAACCTCGCATATAACCATACGATTTCTTTTCTTTTATGCCAATTCTGGCGGTGCTGAGGATTTCATGCCAGGTCGCCAGCTTGAGGAAGGGTTTTATCGGATCCTTGCTCTCTGCCCCTGGTTCGCTGGTGTTATTAAACAGACACGTGGCGGCGGAATGGAGGTTATCGTCGACAAGGGCAATCTGAACATGCCTGACTATCGTGAATCCCAGTCATTGGTTCCTTTCAGCAAGATCCAGTCTTCTGGATTCAACCGTGCAACCTGGCCTGATGATTTGGTTCCTGTTGGGCTGGCTGCATATCCTGATGAGACTACCAGGATGATCAAACTGTTGCATATTCACGTTGTGCGACTGAAGGACAACAGCGGTGTGGCTATTTCTGTCAATTTCAACCATGGAGTCGCAGATGCAACCACCGCTATTACATTCCTTAATCGCTGGGCGGATGAGACGCGTGCACTAGTAACTGGCGTACCTGTGGCGGAAGCAACCTTCTGCTTTGGTGCCGACATCATCAAGAGGCACCTGCCGAGCGAGCGTGCACCTCTCAGTGAAGTGTCCTGCAAAGTGCTTTCAGCAAAATCCCGTGTGGCGGACTTCATCATGTGGCTCTCGCCTAACAGACGCGGCTTGTTGATGAACTATTTGATCAACTCTGCATCTCCGCGTGGGCATCTATTCCGAATTTCGCGTGCCAAGATTGATGGGCTTCGCGACCAAGTGCTTGAACACCTGCCACATGGCACACGTCTGTCTACTAACGACATCATATCAGCAGTTGCACACAGAGTCCACGAACAGGCTGTGGCAAGGAAGCAACAGGGATGGCTTGCAAAACTAACTGATCGGAAGAATCGACTTGCAGGCGAACATTGTACTTTGGTTGTCGCTAATTTTCGCGGCCATCTTGGAATGACAGAGTTGAATTACATGGGCAACCCGGTATTCGGCGAATTTGTTCTCACCCCGATGCACCAGGCACACTTGCCGATTACTCCCAAGACTATTTCTGTAGTTGCTGCACAGATTAGGTCGTTGGTATCGGCGATTACTCTCCCGCGCATCGGACAAAATATTGATGTTTTTGATTCTGGTGAGAAATATGCTGCTGATTTCTTTGCCGTTGCCATGAATCACAAGCTCGTGACAGCAACTTCTAATATAGCATCTACTAAGATGTATGCTGCAGACTTTGGCCATGGCGTTCAAGCATTTTCAACAGTCCATCCTGAGTTTAGTATGGGGTTATTTTCGATCCTTCAGTCGCCACCCCCAAGCAAGGACATTCTTGTCAATTTCTGTGATGCGGCTTTGGTAATGGACGGTTTCTTAAAAAACGAGTTTTGGAGTGACTTCTCAGAGTTGGTTTACTAATATATATGCACGTACATTCACAGATTTCAAACGGTTAGTAGCATGAAGAGAGCGGCCCTATTGTACAGTTGATTCTGATTCCTAGATCCATGACACAATGCATAGATAAAGGTATAGTGGCTACACTATATATTCCAGCACACGCCAGTGTGACTGCAAGTCCTGGTAATTTGTTGACAGTCACTAATTCTAATTCATGCTACGTGTACAAGTATCCCGACAGGCTCTGATTGTACTGGTGAATTTTAAATCAGTAAGAATGAGCTCACAAAATACAGCATACTTTGGATGAGGATACGTTCTGAGTAGCAGGTGCTGTGGCTCTTATAAGGCGATCATGACTGGCACCTTGACATCAAAAACGCGATATTATTGTAGTGGTCCACTTAATATTAGTAATCAAGATGTTAATTGGGTCCTATCCAGATCCCATTGATAATGGCCTAATTCATACCAGTATATGCTCTACGATATTACTTGCAGTCCAGGGTAAAGAAAGTGGTAACTGAACTTAGACACTGGTAAAATGAAAATCACAATAGAGTAGATGCTGTAGCACTCAAGAGTAGGAAGAGGTAGAATTTAAGTGCCAGCATCATCATCATCCGTTCCCTTTAAGGATTGACAACTACTGAGCTTTTGGAGTTTCCGACTCAATTTAATAGCGGGTACATTAACTATCCAATTTTTTTTTTTTGGCATTTCTTCCACTGTACGCTGCTTTCGCATTTACCATTTGACCCACATCTTTTCTCTCTCCTTTTGTCTTCGCAAATACCACAAGCTGAATCAGTTGGCTTGAGCCGAGTGATCCCCGCTCCATGGCTGGTCCCCTGGCAGAGCGCTAACTAGCCACTGAGCCGTGCTACCAGAATCCCAATCTTGATTTTCAGACCATTCCAGTGATTTAGTTTTTTTTACCTGCTTCCAGCAGGATGCGCCACAACGTACTATATCATTAAAAGGAAATACTCTGCACTTAAACAATTGCAAATAATATACAGGATACTTGTACACAACCTCAAGCAGCAATGCGAGTTTCACAGTTCCCACTGCCATGGGCCATTCCCACCACCATATATTGTTGGCATCAACGCAATGCATAGTTAATGCTGTACAGACAGCACGCTTTCTGGATATAAACTCCACGGCAACTCCCGTCGCCAAGCCAGCTTCGTTTACCGCTTTCCTATTTTATACCCATTTACCATGCCAGTTGTTGATATCATTACCAATTCCCACAAAGTTTATGCCAAGTCACTCTCGGTCAAGGCATCGACCTACATCGCGCAACTGCTAGATATTCCTATCGACATGGGGCTCACCACTATCAGCAGAAATCCTAGCATGTGCTTTGGTGGAACTCATGAGCCTACAGCCTTTGTCAATTTCGTCTACTGTCGTACAAGTAAATCTCCCGAACAGAGCACGATTATCGGAAAGTTCACCAAGTTCATATGCAGTGAGCTGGGTGTCGATTCCAAATGCGTTTTTATGAACCTAGTACAGGTAGACCCTGAAGCGTTCGGTTGGGACGGCGAGACACTTGCTCTCTCCTTTCCTAGAAACTACGGTCTCTATTTCCCACTCTAGGTACAGAGTATGGAAATTGGTAGATGCTGTAGGATAGAGGGCTGCCCATATATGCCCTTGCATTGTTTGACTTCATAGTGGCAACCCTTGTTAATCGGCGCTGACTGCCTATTTACACCAGTGTCATAGAAATCTTCATCTTACATCCTTTCTTCTCATCATAGAATGTGTTTGCAATAAATTCTGCCAATATGTTAACCTCTTGCTGCGGTAGGCAACCGAGATTCTAAACATGCACTACACCTCACATTACAGTTCTCAAACCGAGATATCAACGCAACCCATGTCCAAAACCTGTAGGGCGATAATGGCCCTTCCAGCCCAAGACTCTTCCTTCCTTTTGTTCATACTGCGCATTTTTATTCGTTCCACAATGAGTTGTGAAAAGATACTCTGGAAGGTAGACATATTTGGACAGCTGCAGAGGGTTGTTCTCAGAGTATATCGCACACGAGGTACTGCAAAATCAATTATGTGTGTAGCGTGGCGTATGGTGTAGTGCGAATCAGCAGCTACATATAGTACTTCCTTGTATAGTGTATTAGTGGCTGATGGAAAATGCTCTTGAACTACCTCCGTAGGGAACCGTGTCGGATATGTTGGCTCCACTCTATGACTATTTTTTTGAATTCTACCTTACAAGACAGCAATTTGTTCATGTACTTCGCAGGGACATGATAGATATTGCAGGTGTTTTCATAGAATTAAAAGTACTCCTGACTGTGTGGCAGAAGAAATCTATATATAATGATTCCTGATCAGAACTGCGCTGGAGCAGCCTGGTTCTGTGGCTGTTGCATCACAAGTGAAACAAGGCGGATTATTAGCCAGGTTAATCTCATGCCGAAAAGCTCCTGATTATGCGACCGATAAAAATGCACCACGCCAGACGTGAGGCTATCGTGAGTGCAGCGGATATAGCCACACTGACATAGTTTCTATATACCTAGAAAGTGATGCCCGCAAGCTAAGAGCGCTGGTAAGAATTCATTGATATATGCGAAAATATCTATCCGCTTGAAAGCGCGATAGCTAGGAATGGTGTGCAACTATAGTAGCTTCGCTGGAACTCGCGTAATTATACCACGAACTGGGAGGTGTGGTATTTTTGGAATGCCCAATCGGAATAAAAGTAACGGAGCACTGAACACCTTGGCCAAAAATATGGATAGACAAGAACAGCGCATTCACTCCGCATACTCCAGTCGTTCTGCCAGAGTTGAATTTATCTATTGAAGAGGATATCCCCACCTCAAGTACTCATCGTGCTAGTCATGTAAGCGTGCACCATGTTTTGTCGTGCAACAACATCCTCCTACAGTTGTGGCTACCATTTTCCTATACGAGCTACACAATGTGAACATACTAAAGTTAACTGAGGCGTTATACGCAAAGTTTTATAAATAAGAAATGAGAAAATACTAAGCGGCTAAACCGATAAAGAAGAAGGAAAAGAAAAGTTCTTTCAGAGAGAAACTCAACGTCACATAGTTGGTGGTCTGTCTAGTCAGGATTTTCCTCACAGTGACTTGCCGATTTGAGACTAACTGTGTAGTCCATCGACTAGTGTCCAACACATACAAAAGCCAGCTTCTATTTTGAAAAGCACAGCTCTTGCTCTATGCTCTATTTCAATACTTGTGTTGCCACTAGGGGAATAGATCTAACGTTTAACCCGGGTAAACGCAAATACCATGCGGCAGTTTTTCTAGTTCCTGAAATCCAGGCGTGACAGCTATTGGCTATACTGAACACGGGCAATTGATCGGGTAGTACGATGTGCGATGATGGCGGACATGCCCCGTACTAAACTAGGCTGCGACCGGACATCCATGCGGTCCATTAGGAGAAATTAGCCATTTTCCGCATTGGATCCATTGACACCTGTACCGATGTTTTCCGCCTGCCAGTCTTCTGATCGCAGGGGCTGCTGTTTGTGGTCTAGTTTTAGATAGTGTAGTGAGTAGCTACCAGTCTGAAGAGAGAAAGAAGCTCCGCAGACCTGATATTCCAGCTCATTCGCCATAGCACAACACAGGCGATGTGCACAGATAAGACTGCTACCTCCAACTAAAAGGCAACCGCCTGGATATTTCTGAAGGCTATTAGCTGGCATCCTAGGGGGACGGAAGATGCCTAGCCATTATATAACACCAATAACTGATGACTTGACGAGGGCTGTACTGCAGGCTGTAGCACAATAGCTGGAAACGCCAACTGCATATATTCGTGTCATGTGGGCACTGCGGCCACTTGTTCTCCTAAGCATGGGCCTTGCGGAAATGAGCAGGCGGAAATGAGCAGGCGGAGCCTCTTGTTAGACAGGTATTGCAGACAGAAACACCTGTAAAGGCAATCATGCCACCAGGAACAGCTGGCTAGAGCGTGCACTAAGCGGCAGCCGCAAAGGTACGTAGCCACTGCACCTGTCCGCTGGAGGCATTACTCAGCAGGTAGTCGGCGCAGAGAAAAGTATGCATGGGCGGACAAGGTGAATATTCGGCTCCTTTTCCTATATTTGCGCTACTGGTGTACATATACTCCGCGTGTGTTTCAAAGGCCAGCGGTATACCTCGTAGTACACCCCACAAAGTGCGGTGTTGGCAGGGGTCATTAATTCTGGCTAACCTGCCCATTCTGGGTTGCTCGTGAGATCTGTGCTGAGATACTAATCCGGCTAAGTGCACGCCCCTATTTGTGCTGTCGGTATTGGCCTGTCCGGCTGAGATTGTATAAATGGCAGTTTGACGGTAACCGCTATGGCCAGGAATCTCAACACCTAACCAAACGGGCATTATCTTTTAATCCATCTTCATAGTATTGACACGCCTTCGCTATCTAGCAGTACCTATATTTGTATTTCAGACACACCATACACCTACAGCTGCCACTTTATTACTATCCCTTTCTATTGGACATGCCAGTTGACTCACGCACGCTTGGAGTTACAAGGTACCAGGTCTTCTGTACCATCCTGGCCGCCATCGGTAGTTTCAACTTTGGTTGGAACATCGGTTCCGTGAATATCCCCGGCGATGTCTTGCAAAACTGTGTTACTGGCCGCAAGTACTACGGCCGCTTCCCGTCTTGCATCTATGTCAAGTCCGGAACTGTTTGGGGTCTAGTTGTTGGTTGCTTTGCCATTGGTGCCATCATCGGTGCTGTCGTCTCCAACCCTATTATTAACCGCAAGGGATACAAGTTTGTCCTGTGCTGGTTCGCTCTGCTCAACGTTGTTGGTGCCCTGTTGCTGTTGCTGACCACCAAGATCCCGCAGTTCATCATCGGCCGTCTTGTTGTCGGTGTTGCCGCTGGTGCCGCCAACAACGCCATGGCGACCTACGTCTCAGATATGGCTACACCGCGTAGCCGTAACATCCTGAGCGGTGCCCTGCAATTTGCTTGTAACTTTGGTATCATGATTGACAACGCATGTGCCCTGGGCCTCGCTCCTCCCCCTCGCTGGCGCATCTTGTTCGCCATCACCGGCGTCTTTGGCCTGATCAACTTTGCGCTGTTCCCGTTCGCTCCCGAGTCGCCCAAATGGCTGGTCAAGAATGGCCGCATTGACGAGGCGCGCGAGGCACTGCAAAAGTTCCGTGCTGGTGCTGACATCGAAGAAGAGATGAGCGACATTATCCAGACTGACAGGGAGAACCGTGAGCGCACCGCCGATGTCAATGTCATGCAGGTCCTGCGCGGCCAGACCCCCGACAACCTCCGCCACCAGCTGCTCTGTGTATCGGCACTCATGTTCTTCCAACAGCTGTGCGGTATCAATGCTGTCATTTTCTACTCGTCGCAGATCATCAACAAGTCGACGCATGATAACCCCGCCAACATCCCCACTCTGGCCCAGATCCTGTCGTTCATTATCTCGGTGTGCGCTCTAATTTTCACTTTCTTCGGAATGATCCTTGGTGCCTACTTTGGCCGCCGCACCCTGCTCATGTTTTCCCATGGCACAATGGGCATCTTCTCCGCTATCATGGTCGCCGGCTCAGTCAGGGACATTACCGGACTGGTGGTGACCATGGTGTTCCTGTTCAACGCCTTCTTCAACCTCGGCGTCGGAACCATCCCGTGGGCTGCAGCCTCAGAAATGACTCCTGGATATGCGATGACCGCCATGTCTGCCATTGGTACTGGTATCGGCTACCTGTTCACCTTTGTCATTGGCGTCATTTTCCCGCCCATGCAGGCTGCTTGGGACAACTGGACCTTCTTCTTCTTCATGGCGTGGAACATTGCTGCTGTCTGCTTTGTTTTCCTGTTCGTCCCGGAGACCAAGGATCGCCGTATTGAGGACACGGTCCGTGTTCACTCGGTTGGTATCCACATTGTCGTTGGCAAAAAGTGGCAGGTTAGCGCTGCGAGTGAGAAAGATGAGATGGTTCGTGCCGAGGCTGCCGACACAGGGGAATCTCATGTCGCTGCTGGTGTTGAGGCCTGATTAGGCCCACTCAATAATCATTTCGGCGCCATTAGCCCTCACTCAAAATACAGTTAATAGAATGGACTATATACGAGAAGGATCAATGTGCGACGGTGCATGGTTTGGTTCATTTTGCAGTTGATGTTGCTGTGGTTTCAAAATGGGCTACTGTCTTGATCATTATTAGCGATAATTAAGCAATGTGCTTGGCTGCTGCGATTGGCCACATATCCTCATGCTTTTGGATGTTCAGTGCTGCTCTCTTGAAGCCTCGATTTTTCCTGCCTTCCCAGCATCTGTAACAAACATTTAGTCTATTCATCATTTTATTCGATAATGGAGGCAAACGTAGATGAGGCTGCGCGGGCGCTGGCAATTGCTCAGCGGAAATGGGAGAGCGGCGACAAGGAAGGGGCGCTGAGGCTTGCGCGCAAGTCCAATTCACTGTACCCGACTCCATCGGCGGAGGCAAAAATTGCAGAGTTCGAGCGCTCGTCAGCGCCGAGTCAAGACCAGGAGACAGCATCTGCAGCTGAAGAGACAAAAGCTGCAGGTGGCGAAAAGAAGGAGGCTGGTCCCGAGCTCAGACAACGGCGCGCGCCAAGGCAGGCAGCACCAGCCGAGAGCGAAAAGCCCAGACACACCCCAGAGCAGCTGTCGGCAGTGCGGCGTGTAATGGCGGCAAAGAGCGACTACTATGCCGTTCTGGGAGTGCAAAAGACAGCGACAGAGGTCGAAATCAAAAAGGCGTACCGGAAATCAGCGCTCGTGTTTCATCCAGACAAGAACACAGCACCCGGAGCTGACGAGGCATTCAAGCTGGTTGCGCAAGCGTTTACAGTGCTGAGCGATGCAGACAAGAGGGCGTACTATGACCGCTATGGCGTCGAGTCGCGCGGCACACCCTCGGCGTCGGCTGGTGGCAGCAACATGTTCCACCGTGCGGGCGGACGGCCAATGGCTGGTGGGTTCGAGCAGGAGATCTCTCCAGAGGATCTATTCAACATGTTCTTTGGTGGCGACTTTGGCCAATATGGAGTGCAGTTTGGACCCGGCGTGCGGTTCCAGCAGCGGCGTGGGTTCCCGATCAACATGAACCAGCAGCGGTTCAGGCAACAGCGCGCCAACGAGGATGATGGTGCAAGAGCGACATGGCTTCAGTTCCTACCATTGCTGCTGCTAGTCTTCACGTACTTTGCGTCGACCATCATCTCGATGCTTTTTGGCGAGGAGGCACCGCCGACATACGCGTTCCAGCCAACCAGCCAGTACTCGCAGGTGCGCGTCACACAGCACCGGAATGTCCAGTACTGGGTTGATAGCTCCGAGTTCTCGCAGTCGATTGTGGCAAAGAAGTCGTCAAAGCTGTGGCAGTTCGAGCTGGATGTCGAGTCACAGTACATTTCGCGTCTGCAGCGCAAGTGCCGGCAGCAGATGGAGGCCAAGCGAAACAAGATCCACATGGCGCAAGGGTGGTTTGGTGTTGGCGGTGACAAGGACAAGCTGCGTGAGGCAGAGGCAATGAGGCTGCCGGCGTGCGACGAGCTGAAGCGGTTTAGATAGTTTCAGGCCCATTCTAATAGCGCATTTTAATTTTGATATACAGGTTTGCAAAGTTGGTGGTGGCGCGCAGCTTGTGTTCTTGGCTCTATGTTTCGCATACGATGGTCTCTGGAATCACGCAGATATGGCTGTGTCCAATCGACGCAATCTCGCCGCCAAAAGAAGTAGCGGGGGTTGATTTGCCGCAGCAAACAGGAGGGAACGACAAGGAGCTGCAGCCGAGGGAGTGGATGCAGGGACACATGTTTGTCCCTGCGGGCAGCGAGACGGAGCACTACTCGATATTGGCAGTGCCAGCCCACCGGCCCCCACATATCCACAGCTGCATGGTCTCTGGCACGACAACGCCAGCCTACTACGACGTTTACGTCTCGCAGTACGCACCAGATTGTGTAAAAGTAAGGTACTGTGCGTATAATGTTGAGCGCAACGGCGGTGCGGGGGACGCGCTGGCATTGGAGCTTGATCCGCCTGCTACAGCAGCCCTGTCGGTCGATATGCGGTTTCAAGGCGCCAAGGTCGCATCGGAATTCAAGCTGGTGACAACCAAGCTCATTTCGGGAGATCGGGCCGTGGCGCATCTGTCGCAGTTCGCTCCAACGACTCTGGCAGCACTACAAGGAGCTGGGCTGGAGACAAGCGAGGTAGTTGTTTGTTTGGGCGTCGCCAACGTATCGTGATAAAACGGGCCTGGTCCAGGCCCGTGGGTGGCGCTGTTAATAAACGCATGGAGGAATTGCAGGGGACTGGTGGTCTGCAGGCCTGCGCTTGTTTCTCATTCCTTTCGTCCAGCATATCCGTATATTAGCAGTCCCAATATTTCGCCTGTCGTTGAATAATGTACCGAAGAAAATCCGTGAGCAAAAGGCGGCTGCCGAGCGAAGAGACGCAGCAGGGAGGCGGTGCGTGGTTTGGGCCATCGCCCTGCTGGACCGAGTCGAGCAGCGAAATCGACGGTGCCGAGGTCACAGCGTTTCGCGACCACGTATGCCGACGACTCGACGAGCAATGGATGATGCTGCGGCAGCTGATGCAGATGGTCCAAGACATGGGTCAGCTGCAGCGCGAAGCAGCGCCTGTCAACGTGCCGCTGCGATTCAACCCGCGTGTAGAGCCTCCAAAGGAGCACCGGCCCCACCAGCACAGTTCAGACAGCACAATTGCTTTGCGCATGACCCGCAGGCAAGCAGAGGCAGCTGCGGTGGAGACAGCGCAGGCAAGCACCCAGTCACCGGGTGCAGCTGCAAAGAAGCGGCAGCCATTGAAAATCAAGGGCCTACTTATTCAGGCTAAATCTGCTGCCCAGAGCCCTGCGTCGACCGAGACGCTGTCTGTCGCCAGCCAGTCGTCGCCATTGATGGATATGTGGAGCCAGTGTTTGAGGACACGAGATTCGCTGACTGAGGAAATGGAGCGGTCCAGGAAGACCGGAGAGATGGCCAACGAGATGCTCAAGGATATTGACTCCATTCTCGAGGCTCCAGTCGGGGATGCTCGGAGTGGTCTGGCCCGGCATACAGTAAGCCCCGGTATACATGGCCCGGTCCAGCAAGCAGTAGCACCACCACCCCCAGCACCGCCGCCTCCACCGCCTCCACCACCTCCCATGCCGTGCTCATCGGCGATTGCGGCACCAGCACCACCACTGGCTGCACAACCACCAGCAGCCCCTCCACCACCCCCAGTGACGACATCGCCTTCAAATGTAACTGCGTCTCTGCCTGCCCCTGCCCCTGCTCCCGCCCCTCCCCCGCCGCCACCACCACCACCACCACCACCACCACCGCCGCCGCCGCCGCCCCCTCCTCCCCCTCCTCCGCCTTCAGCGGTCCCGACAGCCCCAGCAGTCCTAGCCCAGCCAACTACTACTCCCAGGGCACCCGCTACGCCACCAGTATGCCCAGCCTGTGCGTGCTCGTGCAAGCAGCACCACCATATTCCGAGCAGCCATGCAGCAGCCGTCCCTGAGCAGAACAAACCGACCACCCAGGCGTCGCCCTCTGGAAGGGGCAAGGCGTCGGTCCTGGAGCTGGCCCGCATGTTTGACAGTGGGCGGTGAAGATTGACCACGCCACGCAGCGGTTAGTGGTCGGCTCCAACATCGCTTTCAGCAAATCTGCTTTTTTTAGGGTGCCAATTTACGGAGCCGGCCCAGTGCAGGTAAAAATAGACAGCTAAAATTGGGGGGCCGCCGGTTCTATCAGCCTGCCTTGCCCCTCGCATGAATGGGGGAGGGTCAGCAGCAGCACCAGCAGAGCAAGCTCTACTCTCTTTTTCCACCAGACTAGCATTTTTATTCCCTTCTTTCCTGCTTCGCTGACACCTTTTTGCACGCTCACTCTATTTTTCAAGAACGCACCTCTCTCTCTTTTTCTCTCTCTCTTTCCCCGTATCTCTAACGTCATACACACCTGTTAATAGCTGATGAAGGTACCATTTTTCCGCTCCAAGAACACACGCTCCAGCAGCCGGCGCGGCTCGGCGCTCGACAACATCGCCAGCGGATCCGAGGAGTCGTCGCCATACTCGACAGCGCCGTCATCGTCGGCAAACATGAGCATGCCGGCCTTGCCGCGGTTCACCAGCACAGCGCCCAACAACGCAACCAGCAACAGCAGCGGGTCGATCGTTGCGCAGCTGGCAGAGATGGAGGAGTTCCTGGGCAAGATTGCCGACTTCCAGGGCGAGGCGCGGCGACTGTTCCCCGAGAACGTGGCCCTGGACCAAATCCTGACCGACCTGCAGGACGAGTGCCAGCGCCGGGTCGAATACATCAGCCGCGTGTCGGCTCCGCCGGCGTGGATGTCGCACCAGCGCTCGTCGTCGTCGTCGTCGACCGTTTTGGCACAAGGTGCAGGCGCCATGTCTACGCCCAATATGGCCGCGGGGCGGCTGCAGCCGGGGAGTGGCGGGTCTGTGCGCGGCCGCGGGGCTATCAGTGCGCCAGGGGTCGAGATGTCGCCGGCGTCGTCGAGCACAGTAACATCGACCAACAGCCATCGGAGCCGCGGCGACAGTGCTGGCGGTAGCAGCGATGGCAGCGGCAGAGGAGCCCAGAGCAGTTTTTTCTCGCGGCATGGCCACAACAAGCATGCCGGCGAGGGCAAGCCGGCCAAGCGCGATTCCAGGGTGGCCGAGAGCCGCCGCCAGGCCACGACCATGTCGATGTTTGTCTCCAAGACGGTAAGCAATACCTGATGTCTCTTTTGTGAATGTTTTTTCTTGCGGACAACAACCGCCATGCATCTTGGCCTCCCCTCCCTTTGCTCCTGTTTTTGCCTCCTATTCGGATTCGCACATGCCCGCACACACAGTATATAACCACTATCGCCCTCCCTTTCGGAACGTGATCTGCCTTGCCTTTTGTTTTGCGTTTTTTGGGGGAGTGTGCGAGCAGCTTCCACCGACAAGAGGCTCGCTGGGCGTGTTCGCATGCGGCTGAGATGGTGTCAGCCAAAACTTGAATCCCGCGTGTTCACGCACTGACTGATTGTGTGCTCCGTTGTTTTTTTCTGGTTTATAGTCCTCGGCAGGCATTGATGGCGGCAGCGTAAAGCCCAACAGTAGCAGGCTGAACGGCGCTGGCAGTAACACAAAATCGGTGCGCAACAGCGCTATGAACCCGCTGGCCGAGCCCCCGCAGCGTCCTAGATCCAGGACCTCGTCGGCTGATCTGTTCCGGCCATTGTCGGTGTCGGTGGCCGACAATGGCAGCCCGGCATTGGCGGCAAAGTCCTCGCTCAATGTCGTGAGAACGGCGACCGGCGGCCTTGGTTCGGTGGAGACAAGGCAGCAGGGGCACGCAGCGCCTAAATCCGGCATCGAATATGCGGTGACGCTGAAGCTGGCGGGCAGGAAGATTGATGCCGCGGTATCGTCATCACTGCAGGCGTCGCTGATTTCGGTAAACCTTGCGACGCAGATGGGCATGATAATCCAGCGGACACCGCACCATGGGCGTGTGTGGGACCGCCGCGGCACCAGCTGGCCGGTGGTGGGCAAGGTCGCGGGGCTGCCGTTCGTGTGCGGCAACATGTCGTTCACGCATGACTTCCAGGTCGTCCAGCCGGGCGTCGAGATGCCGCGCGACCTGGTTCTTGCCAACGACTTTTGTGTTGGAAACAAGGGCCACATCAAGGACAACCGGCTGCATCTGGAGCAGCTGTGCACAACAGTGACTGTGCCCGTGCGCCAGATCTCTGCTCGCTGAGCGGCCCTGGACTTGGCCAGCCCCTTGCAATACTCCATGCCCAAGCTCTTTCTCTTCTATCTTTTGAATGCATCGCAAACATCATCTCACAATCAAAAACCTTTAATGCGGAGGTACTGTGTTGGCTGGCATATGGTCCTGGGTGGTTTCAGACACATGAGGATCCTTTGGCTCCACCGTGCACCATGTGGGGTCTGACTCTGAAAATACATGGCCCAGGGCAGCCATGCCCATTTGAACTGGTGTGTGCTGTTTGGCTCCCGGCGGCTTTTTGAAATTACATTTTTGGCTCTCGCAATATACACTAACATTTAGCCACCTTTCCCACGCACCAAGAAGCCATGTACTACCCTGACGATAGCAGCAGCGATAGCAGCTATGGCAGCGATATGGATGCAAGCCGCCCATCAACTGCCGCCCACATCCCAGCAGCTCGCAGCGCCCAGTCGGTTGATCTCGACGACCGACTGCGCTCACTACCAGACAACCGCTCGCTGCCCAACATCAAGATCAAGGTCAAAGACCGGAGCCGAAACCGCCTAAAGTACGCTGGCCAGGGCTACACCGGCTCATACAGCAGCCATGACGACAGCGACGGCAGCGTCTGCGATAATCCGTCTGTAAATGAGATAGTATATCGCAGAGCCCCAGCGCTCTCCAAGCGCATGATCGGCGCCGCCCGGCTCAGCGAGATGATGTACGGCAGACGCCGACACCGCGCCGCCGAAGAAGCAGCCATGGCCGAGGAGCGGCGGAAGCAGGCGGAACTGCGGCTGCTCGAAGAAGGCAAGCGCAAGCGCAAGAAGCGCCACCGCAGGCAGCTGAATGTTATCAGGACGGGCATTGACGGGGATCTGCAGACATCGCAGACAATGGAGCAGTCCGCCATGCCCGCAGCCGACGGTCTGGCACTGGACAACAAGGAGCTGCCCGAGAAGCAGATATTGCAGGAGCAGATCGCAGACAAGCCAAAGCAGCTGCTGTCGACCAGCGATGGCGGACCAGAGTCCGAGTTCAACCTGCGCATGTCGTTTGCCTCGGACATGGACAGCGACGAAGAGTTCAATGGCCTATTGGCGCCGGGTGCCTTCGGCGACGAGAAGCAGAAGGAGCTGGCCGACGGCAACAAGTTCCGCCGCATACTGGGCGCCAAGGCGCATGAGCGCGAAGCCCGCTTGTTCAAGCCCGTGGTGTTCGATCCGAACCGCGGCAACGCTGCCAACGGGGCGTCGTGGGCGCAAAACGACCAGGGCGGGGAAGGTTTCAAGTTCCCGTTCTGCTGCTGCGGTGCCAAATACTGCGTGGCGGCGACCTTCGCCATGATCGTGCTGCTGTCGATCGTCGGCTTCTTCCTCTGGCCGCGCGTGCCGTCAATCTCGATCTCCAGCCTGTCGGCGCTGGAACCGGCCAAAATCACATACGACAAACAGGAGAGCCTGTTTGGCATCATGATGCCGCTGCAGATAAACTATGCGATCAACAGCGGCAATTTCTACCCGCTGGTCATCAGCAAAGTGCATGTGCTTGGGTTTAACGGCGTCACCGGGAACAGAATCATCGAGACCGAAATACTTCGCCTGGAGTCGCTGCCGCAGACGCTGCAGTTCCACTCGGCCAACACCACCATGCATTACCTGACATCGGACATGAGCGATCCGGCCCTGGTCGATCTGTTTGCCAAGTGCGCGCCCAAGTCGTCGGGTCTGCAGAGCAGCGACCTCGAGCGGTCAGGCAAGCTCAGCATCCGCTTCCACATCAAAGTCGATGTCGGCAACCTCGGCTGGCTGAAGCAGCCAGTGGTCACTCTCAACCAGCAAGTAGAGTGTCCAGAATAACATAATACAAGGAGCCATATTACTAATAGACATTTTTTAAATGATGGACGTAAACTGATGAATGTCGCTTGAGGTCACTCTGCGACGCACGTCACCCTGGATCTCATGCAGCCGCATAACAATTCGCGACGCATGCGCCATTGCCGAATCGCCCAGCCGATTCTGCTCCATCAGCGAGTTGATCCACACCAGGGCATCGGCCATGTCGCCGCGGAACTCGTTGGCCAGCGTCGGTGCGCTCAGCGCGCGGTCCGGACTCAAAGCAACGTCGAGTCCAAACAGCAGTGCGTCCAAGACCGGCGGCGACTCGCTGACATTGCGTGCCTTCATTCTACGTACCAGCTTGGCCAGATCCCAGAACTCGCGGTTCATCCGGAGCAGATGCGTTGCGGAGCCGGCCGTATATAGAATAACCGCCAGTGTGTTGAGGTATTTCTCAAACACCGAGGCATCACCGCGTATGTCGCTGGTGCTGGTGCTCATGTCGCTTTTGCCATACTGGGAGATCAGCGGGAAGAAGAACGCTGGTCCGACGATGCTCGAGTACAGACGCCGCTTCTTATCCAGCTCGCTGATTGCGGTGCCAGACACTCGCTGTTTTGCGAGATCCAGCTTGCGCGACCGGCGAACAACTGTCCCGGCGCCAATTGCTGCACCAGGCTGGTCACTTTGCACTGGCTCTTCAAGAATGCGTTCCTTGGGGATTTCATCCTCGCTAATGCCCGACAGCTGCAGGCACGCATTGGAGATGGCAGAGAACACTATCTCGCGGTCCTTGATGGTCAGGTTGCGATCGCACGATTTGTCCGCTAGGAACGGCCCGATCTGCTCAGGCAGCCTGACTGCCAATGCTGCCAGGGCCCGGCGCCGCTCGAGATCCCACGCCCAGTCCAGGTTGTCGGGCCCGCGGTTATATAGGAACAGGAGCTTGTTTGCGGCAGGCAGCCACAGCTCCTCAACCGTCTTTGTATTTGCCTTGCCCACACAGTCGGCAAGGGCAAACAGCCCGATTTTGGTCTTTTCCATGTCGCTGGCGTCCTTCAGGTATGCCAAGCAGTCGTGGAGGAACACGGGCGTGCGCGGCTTGACAAACCCGCTGCTCAGCTGCTGCGGGTCCACTAGACTCGACTGGCGCGGTGCCAGAACCAGATCACTATCCTCCGGACGTGTACTGACGTATTCCCGAATAAAGTCGACAGCCTTGGCCGTTACCGCATCATTACTTTTCACACTCTTGGCCCATTGAGACGTAACCGGCAAGAGATACTTGCGCATTTCAGCAATATAGTCGGCACTGGCAGTGGCCAGGGCACGGGTGCCTGGTGGGATGTCCGTGCGCAATGAGTCGCGGATAATGTCATCCAGACCAAAGTCAAGCGATTCGTCATCGCCACAGTTGGCCACCGCATCAGCAACAATGATTCCCGACAGCCTTATCTGCGCAATGGGCGCATCAAGGAACCGTGGGATGGCACGCATGAACGCAGCACTAGTCGAGAGCCGCGTGCGCTCCTTCTTGTCCAACAATCCGACCAGGGCCAAAACCAACGATGTCAGCGCCTTGACATGCTCTGCCTGGCCGTACGTGACCAGCTCAGGAAGCGACCACATGGGCAGCAGGCTGCCGGTGACTGCCTTTTCCAAAAGGTCCGGAAACACACGGCTGGGCAGAAGCGACGAAAGCTCCTCATCGCTGCTCTTTCCCGACAGCATCTGTAGCGCTAGTGCGATGGCCTGGTACGTGGTTGTTGACCAGTACGTCCCCAGCGGAGATTTGACCAGTGACAGAATGGCGTGGTCAATGGCAAGCTGCGTGCAATCCCGGTCGACATATTCAAACAGAATGCTGGCAATGATAACCGCCGCCTGCTCTCCGATCTGGCGCGCACATGAATCATCCTCTGCTATGACACGGCCAACAACAGTATCGAGCTGCTGCATGACAGCCGACACTAGACGCGGTCCGAATGGCGGCTGCACCCGAGACAAAACACAGCAGGATTTCCGAAGCCTGTCGTTCTCGGGCACCGAAGCCAAGGCGATCCGCTGCTTGGCTGCTGCCAGCAGGGAGGCGGTGATTTCGACGCTCAGGCAGTCAGCCTGTCCTACGCGACAGAGCTTCGAGCATAGCTCTTCCAGAAGCATGCGTGATGGAGCCCCGTGGCTGCATTCGATCAGCGCAGCAGTGGACCGGGCAATTGCAGCATAATACACGCGCGGGGTGAGGCATATTGGGATGGACTGCGGATCAACAACACCTGCCAGCCGGTCAGGCAATGCCGCCATGGTTTGCAGGTACTCCGACCACAGGCTGCGGTGGAGCGGCAAGGGAGCATTGGCGGCTATGATGGACTGCAGGACGCTATCAGGGCTGACGACGCCTGCGGAAACAGCGTGATCCAGCAATGCTACTATCAGGGTCAAGGCGGACTGCGAAAGACCCGATCTGGCTGCTCGATTCGACAGCATTCCGACCAGAGACTGGAGGACCTGCCAGGACACCTCCGGATTGCCTTTGGAGACATAGGGAAAGAGCAGAAGCTGTCGGTCAGACGATGGCAGCGCGCCAAGCAAATTGGATGCCTTGGACAGCACACACCGCGAGATCCACGGGCCAAGTAACCTAACCACCTCAGGCTTTTGTGCACTACCAATATCGGCCGTCCACCATTGCGCCCAGGCATACTTTTCAGACAGGTATTTGGGTTCGGACAACCGCAGGAGCGCAGATGGAGCCTCGATACATGCCAGCAATTCGTCGGTGTTTGCAGCTAGGTGTTTGACAGCGATGTGGTGGTCGTCATCGAGTGGAGTGATGAGCGGGCGGCGGTGCTGCGGTCCAATGCCAGGGATAATGATTCCTCCGATCCGCTCGCTGCTGGCAGAAGTCTCGGCTACTGGCAGGTCATGGGCTTTTGGAGGGGCGAATTCCAAGGCCAGCTCTTCAATTCGCTTCTCCAGGAGTCTGAAATGCGCTCGCAAGTCCTCCTTCCACGTCATATTAAATAAATTTTTTATTTTGGAAAGACGAGAGAAAACAGAGACATCAGGGAAAAAAATTGACGCTCGAAAAAAAAAAACTTTTGTTTTCGCTTATTTCATATTTTAGAGCTTCTTTTATTATAATGGACAGCGGGCGAATTCAGCAGACGCTTCAGGCGCTCGAGTTGATCTACGGGGCCAGCACAACGGTGGAGCAGCGGCGTGAAGCCGAGGCGCTGTGCGAGCAGGTGAAGGAGTCCGAGGAGGCGGCGCTGGTTGGCGTGCAGCTCTCCCAGCGGCAGCACGGGTATCCGGCGATGGCGCGGCACTTTGGGCTCCGGCTAATCGAAGACTCGCTGCGCAGTCGGTGGAGCGGCGGCAAGCCCAGCAAGAACAAAAAGCGGCTGACGCTGGACGACGGCGTGATGCTGCGCGACCACCTCTGGCAGATGCTCTTGCAGTCGAGCCAGAACACCGAGCCGCAGTATATCCGGGAAAAGCTGGTCAGCGTGTTTGTGATGCTGGTGGTGCGCATGTGGCCGTCGAGTACATGGGTGGACCTGAACTCGCAGATGATGCATCTGTATATGCTGTCGGGGGAGCACCGGGTGTTGGCGCTGAGGATCTGGCAAACACTGGGCGAGGAGGTGTTTGTGTATGAGAACGACCCGTCGGCGGCCGTGCATAAGAATGATCTGACCATCGGGCTGGTCGGTGCATTGCTGCCCAGACAGACAGTCACCGAGCTCTACCCGCACGGCTACCGGGTTTCGGTGGACAGCACGCCCAGTTTCACTAAGCCCGGGAAGAAGGCGCGCGAGGTTCCGTATGAGCCCGGGAATGAAGACGGATGGCTGCTGCGGTGGGCCAAGCATGCCACGGAGATTGCGCAGCATATGTCTGGCAGCACAGACGACCAAGACCTGCTGGCAAGCATGCTCGATGCCATCTCGGTTTACCTGGACTGGGTGCCGGTGCGGGCGCTGGCAGCAATGCAGATGATCCCGTGCTTGGCCGACCTGCTGCGTGTGCGCAGCGATACGGTGCGCAGACGGGCAGCCACCTGCCTGGAGACGATCTCCCGCCGCAACGTCACTGTGGGCGAGTACCGCGACACGATTCTGCTCGAGTTCGCCAGCAACGCAGCGGTCCTGGACTCGATAGCGCAGGTGTACCTGGGAACAGTGAAGCCTGCAGCCGAAACCGAATGGGACGACACGGCCGAGGCCCTGTCGGCGGCCAAGACGATCTCGCAGACGGTGGCGAATCTGGTGACCATCCACTGGGCGCGCAAAAAGCTCGACATTAACGTGTTAGCGAATCCGCAGCCGCTGATCGAACTTCTGCTAGCACTGGGCCGTGACATGCGCTACACGGTGTCGTCGCAAGCGATGGCCTGCTGGACAGCCATTGTCGGGCACCCGGCGCTGAGCAAAGACCCGGTGGTGCTGGGGGCATTCAGCACGCTGGCCGAGCACACCACCACGATGCTGTTCAAGGTGTGCCGGGCGTCGCATCTGGTCGGCGAGCTGGTACATGGCAATGACGTGGCCACAGGCATCGACTCAGACGAGGCCGACCAGTTCGAGTCACCGGCCGATCTGCGCAGCTTCCTGTCGAGCGATGTGCGCAGCCGGCTTCTGGGGATTCTCCGCAGCACATGCAAACTGGAGCCCACGGGCTTTGTCCAGTGGATTCTGCCGTCGCTCTTGCCGGTTCTGGACACGGCACTGACCGGCAATGCGGACGTCGCGCAGGTGTCAGTGGCTGAGGCTGCGTTTATCACGGTGGATACGATTCTGTCGACTTTGGACGACTACGAGCAGCGAGCATTGGAGGACGGCGATATGGACAGGAGCCTGGAGGCGGTGCGGCCGCTGTGCTATCAGATCGGCGAAAAGGTCGTCGGGTTCGTCACGGACAATCCGACGCTGATGACTAGGCAATTGCAGACGCTGCCGTCGTTTGCGTTCCTGCTGCGGCCGTCGGCCATGGGAGACGACGGGGCGCGCACACTGCTGTTCAATGTGCTGAAGAAATGCACGTCTTTGTTGAAGGCCCCTGAGGGACGCGCGGCGCGCGAGCTGCGGACGCTGAGCCGCCGGGCCACCGGCGCACTTGTCCGGATCGCCATCGCAATCCCTGATTCGCTGATGGTAATCTACGGGGATCTGTCGGATTTGGTGCAGGCGAACCTGAATGACCCGCAGGTGTCGGATCCGGTCAAATGCTACCTGGGCGAGTTCCTGCTGACGCTGATTGCTGGCGCCTCATGCAGCCTGTCGATGCGCAAGGACCTTGCTGGTGCGGTGATCCGGCCACTGGTCGAGTCGCTGAATGAGTTTCTGCCGGCGCTGCAGTCGCCGCAGGAGCTGGTTTCCTTGCTCGGCCTGCCGGCGTTGGACGCCAATATGGCTGGCGACATTAGCAGCGAGTGCAAGGGTGCGATGGACCGGGCGCGTCGTAATCGGTTCCAGCTGATGCACGTGCTGTCCACCTTGCAAGTCTGCCTGGCCCGGACCCTGGGCGGCGATGCCAGCCTCAGCCTGGCGGCCGTGTGGAGCGACTATGTGTCGGAAATCGCCCCGGCCGTTCTGATGCTCATGCAGTGCTTGCACGCCTTGTGGAACCCTGCCAACTGGCAGCAATTGCCGTGGCAGTCGGCGCCGGCCCAGAATCTTTTTGGGCTGCTGGAATTGTCATCAAGCGAAATGTCCAGCCTGACCGGTGCCGTTGCAAGGGAGAGCCAGGAGGCCGACTTGCACTCGGTGGAGATCCGGGCCATCCGCCACACGCTGAACATGCTGCGCGAGTCGTCCTACCGGTGCATCGGCTGCCTCGCCCATCTGCCCGAGCTCTACGATGCCAAGGTTGTGCCCGACATTGGCAGCAACTTCGCTGCCTGTCTGTTTGCCGATGCTGCAGTGATGACGTCGCGTCACTGGAAAATGGTGCTGGTCGAGATCGTCCGACCAGTGCTTCTGGCCATCGGCAGCTGGCCGACAACCCGCAAGGACATGGTAAGGAACGTCGCTGCCGAGTTTGTCCAGCCATGGCTAATCCCCATGCTGGCATTCTGCAGCGAGCGCCTGACCGAGCAGTGGTCGGAGATTATGCAAAGAAGCTCCAGCGGAGCCGAGCCGTCGGTCGACGAGGATATTGTCAGAGAAAGGCTACTGCGCGACTGGACGCGCGCATTCAGCTCGGCCACTGCCGATTTGCTCGCATCCATGTCCTTGTCGTTCCCGGAGGCCGCGCAGATCGAGAACGAGCTGGCCAGCTCGGCTCGCATCACAATCGGGCAGGACGACAGCCACAGCAAGCGGGCTGGCAACTATGCTCTGGGCGCGCACATTCTGCAGACGCCCGAACTATTCGCCGCCGTACTAACCGCGTCTCTGCACGCAATGCAGCTCCCCGACACCCACGCCTCGCACCGCACCACCGCGGCACTGGCCAGACTGGCGCCATCACTGGCAGTGATCGGTCTTCTCCAGCACTACGCCGTGCCTACGCCCGCCCACGCGTCGACCGTCAACAGCTACCTGGCCCATGTGCATCCGAGCCTGGTCGACAATAAAAGCGGCGGCACCATTCTGTCGTCGTGGCTGTGCCGGGATTTCGTCCAAGCGACCGTCTCTGTCCTGCGCTCGCCGCAGCTGCTGGATGTGCAGGATTTGGCCCTTGCGATGTTTGCCGATGTTCTGCATTTCTCGAGCTTCGCCAAGCACATGCCGGTTAATTGGAAGCTGCACAGCAAGGATGTGCCAGACCGGGCGTTCCGCTCCACTATGGTGTATTCGATGGTGCCGGCCATCACCGAGTCGGGCGTATTGGGCGAGGACCTGGAAAAGGCACTGGAGATGATTGTCGGTGAGACCGATGCCAAGCGCCGTAAGGCGCTGTTGCGACTGGCGCTGCTGCCGATGCTGGCTGTGGAGAAAAGCCAGATGTTCAGCAAAAAGGCGGAGAAGAAAAAGCAGACAGCGGCGCAAAATGTCCCGGAGGAGTGGACCACTAGATCTACCCTGTCGCTGTTCGATAATGACGACGAGTTCAGCCTGGGCTCTATCATGCCGTGAAAGACAATGAAGGCAGTACTGGAGAATGAGCCCCGTCCCCTTCACATTCTCCTACCAAAATTTTTTTTACATATAAAACATGCAAATAAACACTTTAGAATTTTCTCTAGCCCCCCGCGCGCTCCTTCCTGACTATGTGTGGAGATAGAGAAACAACTATTCTGCATAATCTGAGCTCTGTGCCTGCTGGAATTTCTGTTATATCCAAAATGTCTCCCGGAACCCCTCGTGCAATTCGCTCGCCAGAAATATAACCGGTACACCTGCAATATTATTTCTATTCAACTCCAACACCACCATATTAGTTTTTCCATACTATGCGACCCGGTATCAGCCACACCATAGCTGTAGCTGCACTGGCTGCACTAGCCGCCGCCACTTCCTGCGGCCCATCCTCGCGGTACGTGGTCGGCTACTACCCGACATGGAAACGCAACGCCCTGCTAAACCTCGACATGTCCAAGATCACGCACCTGCAGCTGGCCTTCGGAATCCCGACCGACGAAGGCACCTTCACCTTCGACGGCGAATGGTTCCTCCCCTCGCTGGTGCGCGAAGCCCGCTCATCCAACACCAAGATCTCGCTGACTATCGGCGGCTGGACCGGCTCGAACCGCTTCTCCTCGATCATGCAGGATGTCCACAAGCGCGGCGCATTGGTCAAGAGCATCGGCGATTTCATCGAAAAGTACGAGCTGGACGGCGCCGAAATCGACTGGGAGTATCCCGGACGGGCTGCTTCAAAATGCAACAAATTCAGCCCACAGGATAGCGCCAACCTGCTGAGGTTTCTGCATGCGCTAAGGTCCAACTTCCACGCGCGCTTCCCCGATGAGCAAAAGCTGATCAGCTTGGCTGTGCGTGTGCAGCCATTTGACGACGCCAATGGGCCGATGAGTGATGTCAGTCCCTTCGCCGAGTTTGTCGACTACGCGTCCATCATGGCCTTTGATATTAATGGCGTCTGGGCCAACTCCACCGGTCCCAACGCCCCCTTCGATTACCAGCATAACCGCGGCTTGCAGCTCTCGTACACCCAGGCCATTGACCAGTGGCTAGCTGCCAAGTGGCCTGCCGACAAGCTGGTCGCCGGGGTGCCCTTCTACGGCCGCTCATTGACCACCCGCGAGGTCATCGTAGCCAAGGACGGCGCCGACATGTATGTCCCGTTTGCCAATGAAGTGCCGCAGGGTGATCTTGACGACGCCCTCTGGTACGATGTCTGCGAGAACGTCAACTCCATGTCCGGCATCTGGAACTACCGCCATTTGCGCGACCAGGGGCTTTTGCGCACCGCCAACACAACCACTGACGATTGGATTAGGATCTGGGACCACACGAGCAGTACGCCGTGGCTGTATAATCCGCAACTGCGCCGCTTTATCACTTATGATGACCAGGAGTCGTTGGCCAAGAAGGTGGACTATGCCAGGAATAAGGGCATTAAGGGCATGATGGTGTGGGCGCTCAACGGCGATTATCAGAATGAGCTTATTAGCACCCTGGAGGCCATCGGGCCATTGTGCCGGGGACCCAAGACTGCCAATGATACTGAGCCGGATCACCAGTCCAGCAGCGCCGCTGCTGCGTCTTCTTCATCTCCTGCTTCAACAAGCAGCGTGCCCCCCGCTTCCATAGGCAGCGCGTCTCCCGCGCCAGCCTCACCAGAGGCATCTTCACACTCGGGCCCATGGACTATGCCCTCGCTGTTCTCCACCGGCGGCAGTGCCTCGCAGCAATCTTCCAATAATGCTTCAGAGCAATCTACCAGCAGCCCCTCTGTGGAGTCGCACTCGGAGAACTCGCCATCGGCTGAGTCTCCTGCAACCACGTCGGAGGTCAGCAAGGTGATCATGTTTGATTCGGTAGGCGTGCCGTATGCGATTATTAGCGGCAAGTCGACGGCGGTTCCCAGCGATATGGCGGATGTTTTGATGAAGCTCGGTGTCGAGTCCAGCTCGCAGACCTCGGCCAGCGCTGCTACATCCACCGGCGAGTCTTCTGTAGCTAGCATGCCGTCTGCCTCTGCCGAGTCTGGCTCAGGCGCCCAGTCGTCGTCAATCTCGGCAGAGTCTGCTGAATCCAGCCCTGGGTCAGCAGCAGCAGCAGCAGCAGAGTCTGCTGGTTCTTCCACTGCACTGTCTGCCAGCTCGTCCGCTCAGCCCGAATCAACTCCTAACGACACTACCGGCACCAGTGCCGAGCTCCTGGCAGCAACCAGCTCGATATCCTTCCCGGTCCCAGACAGCTCCGATTCCACCTCCCCGGCCGGTGTGCAGCGCGGGCCAATGCCCAGGCGTCCTGGGTGGAAGTCTGAGATAAACTTGTTCGAAACCATGCTTCCGGGCGGCATCATGGGCGGCTCTGGCACCGGTCTCCCGCACCCCATGTCCGACCGTAGCATGTCGGCAAGCCAGCCTGGCTTTGCCGCCACATTCCTTTTACCCTTGGATACAAAATCCGGTACAAGCAATGCTCAAACCGCCACGGTTTTGCCGTTGCAGCAGATGATTGCGTCAAGGGCTTTGGAGTTCAACCTAGGGCTTTCCAGCAGTTCAAAGACGGAAGCGTCAGGTTCAGGAACCATCAGCGGGAATTCTAGTACTGTGTCGTCTAATGGATCGTCGGCAGAGTCGTCGTCGGCAAGCGCTGCATCATCGCAGACATCGCCTGCTCCTAGCTCGTAACAGTCTAAAACAGTTTATTTAATCTTGTTCTCCCACTTCTAGTTTCCAACAAAAAATGCTACTTCATGTTTAGCTGTTTAGTAATTCTCACTTTTTATTTTAAAACTTGGCGTATAACGCCTCAGTTTACTATAGAGAAGCAAGATACCAATGGGGATAGTGAAGTAGTAGCTGGATTGCAGCAGCTAGGATAGTGATCGATTCAGCGCAGGTCTCTCATTTTTCTTCTCGGTACCAGCAATTTCGTTGGCAAACAAGACATATTGGCCAGAGAGGATTCTATGTTAGAGACTGCGATTGCACGACCAGGATACTAGGGGGTAGAGGGGAGGTGCGTTGGCGGCCCATCCATCACTGTATATTTAGAACCTGATGTGATGGGGTAGGGAGTGCATAATCCTGGCACATTGGCTTGGCGTAAATGGCAAGGTACATGGTAAAGAAAACGAGGGAGGGAATAGATGGAGAGACACTGCTTTTGTTGGTTATAATGGAAGTCTTAGCACTTGTATTGAATA
>NW_024468338.1:0-36640 GCF_002104995.1 Linderina pennispora | reverse complement strand
CCGCACATGTGCATGTATCTTCCAAAAGACATCCACCACTATGTTTCAAGCAGTTTTGGCAAGAGAAATGTTGACCCAGCAGTTGTCGCTTGGATTCTTTGGACCAGTCACGCCAAATGTCTCTGCTGGAACTTCAACCGGGATGCCATTCATGTGGACTCTATGCAGGCCATATGGAGCGTCATTGGGCAACGAAAAGTCGTATTTACGTACGATATTGGCAAGAACGGTGTGGATTTCAAGCATTGCCAAATGCCGTCCAGGACAAAGGCGAACACCAGAGCTGAACGTCAAGATATCTCTCAGCCTGTTGGCAGAATCAGGACCGAGAAACCGCTCGGATCGAACATGCCAGGGTTGGCCCAAAGCCGTGGGTTGCGGTGGCATGCAGCAACCGACACACAGACATTTGAACCGCCTGGAATGAAGCAGTCCTGGAAGGTGACACCCTCTGCTGGAACACATCGCTGGAGCACGCTTGCGAAGGAGGGGTTAAGACGCATGCTCTCATGGATGACTGCCGAGAGATACGGCAGCTTTGACTTGGCATCGGCAAAGGATATCAGCTGTGACGAGTCAGAGAACGTCGAGCGCACTTCCTCGGTCACTCTCTTGTAGCACTCTGGGTAGTGCATCAGGTTCATGATTGCAAATGACAGCATATTGCCTGTCGTCTGAGGATCCATGGAATGTCAGCAACAAGTGGAACCTGTCCTGCAAATATGGAAAAGCCTGTTGTGTCGTGAACCATGTCAATAATGGCCATGACGCCGGTTCTCAGAGTGGTAAATCTTGCACCAAAGAACAGCTCGCCGATGACGTCGTAGCCCATGCAATGGAACGAGTAGAAATAGTTGACTCTAGCTGCCTCTCCTTGCTTGGAAATATCGCTGTCCCACGTGTTCATGAGCGAGCTGACTCCTGTATCCACCACCAGACTCTCGACGTTACACATCGTGCGCATCGAAAACGCATCGCCTATCTGGCGTCGACGGAGCTTGTTGATCTCAGGATCGGTTGTGGAGAATGTATCTAATACAGCACCGCAGTTAACAATGTCCTCATACATGCGACCCTTCCGAAATGCATGGGTGGCAAGAACAAGGCGGGTATCGGAGGTGCTGGATAGAGATATATGGTCGTGGCCGATGCGCACCACCTCGCCGTATTTCTCGTGGAGTTCAGTAGAGTATGAATGGTACTGCCCGCAAAAAAGCTTGTACATGAGCGGAAGATTGGAGAGCCTGTTCATGAACGGTCTGGGGATGCGGGCAAGTGGGGTGAAAAATGCATGGCGAATCAGCCGTGCGACGTATACTGCCACAACCAGAGTGATGACAGGCCAGAAGGTGGCAGACCCAATAGGCCGTTGCAAAGCGCCGAGTATATGCTCTAGAATCATTTTTATAAGGTAGGAGATATTGAATAGCTACCTAGAGAGAAAGTGGATACAGGCAGTATATCTGGAGAGAGTGGTGTCCTGGATGCAGTGGCTCGGTATCCAGTACAACGCTCGCTATCATGCTATGCCAACGACAATCCTAGCACAGTATTGTGCATCCTCGCATAATACTAGAAAAGGGGGTACGGTGCATGGCGCTAGTGGTGAGTGCAGAGTCTCCATTCTTTGTCCAAATCAACAATTGAGGTAAATTGGATGAAGTAGAACATGTCCGCACTACCTACACATTTGCCTACCATAGTGTGTCTCCCGCCCTCTACTACTGCTGGCAGCAACGCCACCATGGCCTCATTCTCACGCCTTCACCGCCAAGCGTGCACAGTACAGACGTAGGCTGGGCTGCAGTACACTAATCTGAATGGCTAAATAGTATGCAACATGCGTTCCATCATTCCGCAGACCTTTGATGCGCATATTGATAGCTGCTGTGCACAAGCAAGCCCATACATCTATCTGTCCAGCCATATCTGTGAAGATGTAGGCATCCTGCAAATACTAGTTCTTTCACCTGTTGTCCACTATATGCACACTACTAACTGCATATAACCCCAAGCCTCATGGCCCCAGGCATGTTGATCTGGAAAGTTTAGTGATAAAAAGTAGCTATATCAGGCCAGAGAAATGTTGACCCAGCAATTATTCTTGGGGTTTACTGGTCCGGTAACGAGATAAGACAACCCAGGCACCTCAACTGGTATGCCGCTAGGGCTCAGTCTGTGAGGACCGTACGGCATCATCGGGCAGCTTGAAATCATACCGGCGTAGAATATTGGCAAGCGCTGTGAAGATATCTAGCATTGCCAGGTTTCGTCCAATGCAGACGCGAACACCAGTGCTGAACGTAAGAACGTCACTGATCCTCTTGGTTGAATCTGGGCCAAGAAAGCGCTCGGGGTCAAACACACCAGGGTTCTTCCACAGACGAGGGTTGTGGTGGCAGGCGCCAAAAGACAGACAAATCTGTGAGCCAGTCGGGATGAAGAAGCCTTGGATGGTCACGCCCTCTGCCGGCACATTCCGTGTGAGCATTGTAGCAGATGGTGAGGTAATCCGCATGCTTTCGTAGATGACAGCCGAGAGATATGGTAGCTTTGTTTTGGCATTGGCATACGAGATCGTTTGAGAAGTGTGGGGAATGTCGAACGGATTTCGTGTGTAACGCGCTTGTAGCATTCTGGGTTGTGCAGCAAGTTCATCACTATCCATGTCAGGGTGCTGCCTGTGGTATCGGAACCAGCCACGAGCATCAGAATCAATTCGGACTCGAGTTGGGGTGGCGTGAGCCCTTGGCCTGTCTCGGGGTCTTTAGCATTGATGCACTTTGCAGCACATCTATGCGCGGTGGCAGCCCAGTTTCGCTGACCACTTTCTTGCGGGTATGATAGAGTCATATGTTATCTGTTCAATTTTCCTGCGTGACTCCTTGAGCTTCTTAAAAGCCCATGGTTTCCTTGCGAGCCATGGCGCAAGGTTTCGTATAGCAGCAACCATCGCGGTATCGTGCAGCCAGTCGATGATATCCGCGTTCCTGGTTTTCAGAATATTGAAGCTAGAGCCAAAAGCGACTGCGCCAATAACGTCTACTGCCATGCGGTGAAAGGCGTAGTAGTAGTTAACCCTGGCAACTTGTCCTTGCTTGGCAATCTCGCTGTCCCATGCGGTGATAAGCGCGCTGGCGCCAGCGTCCACCACCAAGTTTTCAACAGCGCGCATCGTGTGTGCCGCAAACGCATCCCCCAACATACGCCGACGAGCCTTGTTCACTTCTGGAAGTGTTGTAGTAACATGCTGGGTCACATCCGTTGCCGCCGATCTCCTATACATGCGTCCCTTCCGAAACGCATGAGTGGCAAGAACCATACGTGTATCCGAGGTGCTTGAAAGAGATATATGGTCGTAGCCATGCGCACAACCTCGCCGTACTCGGCGTGCAGTTTGACTGAGTAGGTGTGAAATTGTCCACGGATCAGCTGGTAGTTGAGCGGTAGATTGGATATCTTGTTGAGAAACGGCCCTGGGATGGATGCCAGAGGTGAGAAATACGCGTGGTAGATGAGGCGAGCAACGTATACTGCCACGACCATAGATAGGGTTGGCCAAACCATGCTTGACACTGTCGGAGCCTGTAGAGGCCTAAACATAAGGTCCAGCACCATTGCTTGGGATTTGTTAGGAGTGAATATTTCTGCCGAAATGAGAGCGACCGCTAGAACAGGTTGGATGGCCTGAGGTGGGCATGATGCGCGCTTTTACATGATACAGTCGCCACCACTATTCCGCATTGGTCGTGTTTTGGACACCCATTGAATAATGCAAGTGCGGTGTTTGTCTGTAAGGCGCACTTAGCGTGGCGTTAGCTGTATCAATCGTCACGCCAAATGCTGTATGTGGGTATTGACCCGCTGCAATGTCGCTCCACCGACCTCGGCTCCTACAAAGAATCGTCCAGACACTATCCACATGCGTCCTTTTGTCAGCTGTCCTAGCCGAATGCTACAGGCTGTCCGGGTGGTTCAAGTCCATTTGATGGTAGGAAACCTCCGCAGGTTGGGCACCATTTGCTGGATCAATTGAGTCACTACTGGCATTTGGTGTACTAGTTTTGCTATTGAGCACTGGCAAATTTGCAAGTGTGGCGGATCAAATATAGCATACTGTGGTGGTCTAGTAGTGCTCCGCGGCCGATAATGACCACCATGATGACGCCATGGCAATTTTCAAGTCGATCGACAACGAGAGGGCATCTCACGCTGAGCCAATGGAGATATCTAGCAGAGGCCTGTGGCCACTACAATCGCAGCTTGTTGCCCTGGTTTCGCTGACACGCTCAGATACCGCACAGCAGCGAAATCTTCAGAAATGTCAGTGTGCAGCGTCTGTAGTTTTCCTTTTTCCTTTTCTTCAGTTTGAACGCTTGGTGTCTATGAATATGGTTTATATTCAGTTTAAAAACATGAATCATAAACACAGTAGTAGTGTTTGCGATTTGCCCAAGTCAGCGCGGACTGTGAACAGCGATATATATTCAGACAATATAATCCTCAGTGTTCCTGGCACTACGAGATACAGTGTAATAGCCAAGCTGGGTGAATGTCGAAAGGTTGAAATCATCTAATACATTTTGTCTACGGCCTAGTAAAACACACTGCGAGTGAGGTGGATCGGGATGCCCTTCATCTCATCGGCAAACTCCTTTGCGTAGTCCCAGATATAAAATCCAGCAAAATCGCATTAACGTGCATGCCTAGCGCTGTAATCTGCCTCCGGATGAGCTCGACGGCCCAGATGCTGTTCCCCCTGATCTCGACCTCCCACGGATGGCCGCTCTCCAACAGTTCTCCGTTCTGTTGCACTCCAGGTAGTTGAATAGCCGCTCCGAATAGCTCAGAGCCCCAAAGTGGTACAGTGCCTGGGGGACACGGTAGTCAGCAAACATTGTGATATTATCGATATCCGCGAACTGGCACTGGCCCTTGCCCTCGAAGCATGCCCATAGGTCGGCAACCAGAATCTGCGCGCGCTTGTAAATGCACACTATCCTATCCATGTACATGTGCTCGTCGCGGAAGCATGTAAAGTCGCGCACAACCATCTCCACCAGGCGCTGTGCCGAGCCCTGTGCCTGCCGCAGAACATTAGAGAATTTGCCCTGGTACTTTTCCAGCAGCACCCGACCAACCTCGTTCAGCACACTTACACGCTCATCCAGCATTGGAATCGGCTCCTGAGTTTCAGTATCATCTGTCCTGAAGATGTACGACACTTGCTCTCTTGTAATGCCTGCACAGTACGCTGCATCGGTGATAGGGATGCCCTCGCGCATGGCCCGGTTCACTGCTGCGCATAATGTCCAGTACCGCGGTACGCCTGGCCGTCAAGTGACACTGTGTACTGGTTTGCCTGCGGCTTGTCGGTCCAGAACGAAAAGTTCAGGCTATCCACGACAAAGATCCACTCTATGGCTGCAGAGTCAGCAACGCTGGGCGTCAGAGTGTTCTTCTTCCACTCGGCCGTCGAGTACCCGATCTGCTGCATCCTTTGCATGATCTTCTGCGCGGCAGCCTTGACGCCGTTGAGCGGCACGGAGACGTCCTGGCTGGTCCTGTTGATGAACTCGGCCGAGTCCAGCACACGGTCGCGGCGAGGCGAATTTCAGCAACAGGCATTTTGGGTAAATGGGGCAAATAAAGAGAGTTTGTGTAAAACGGAAGCAGAGGAAAAGGAACCGAAAAAATAACGAAAAAAAAGAAAATTTTTTATGCAAGCTTGCGCAGCGTTACTGATATGCGGCGCCCATCGAGGACTGGGTCACCCGAATGGTGCAGAGCTGGAAACCCATGTGACCAGCGGAACCGTGCATCGCCCGCCATCGCGTAGATATCCCCTGGCTTGATCCATGCCGATACCTCGCCTGGGACCACCCCGTTGTCATGGTCTGCATACCTTGCTGCTCTCTCAATATCATCGTCCTTGACTGGTCTCAAGCGCAAAAGCGCGGGCGCACCAAAACTAAAGCCAGCGATCCCATCGCCGAACCTCAAAAGATCGATATGGTCGCCGATTCCCTCGCCTGGGTCGTATAGGTTGATGATTGCTTGATCAAACAGCACAGGGCGCTCACGCACCTCCTTTGGCAGCAGCAGTGGATGCTCGCAGCACATGCGGGACAGGAATCCAAAGGGCGTGGAGGCGTCGGTCATGGCGCCAAAGTGCATTCCCTGGTTGATCCTCTTTGCGGACGTGTCGGTGGAGGTGTGGGGAAAGTACTCGGCGGAGAGCCAGTTAAAGAATGCGGTGCAGAGGGCTGGGTGAAGAGCGTTGCGGTGGATCTTGAAGCCTGGCACCGGCTCGTCGATGTGAGGGGTGCTAGCGGACCCGAGGAAGGTGGAATCGTTCATTAGCTGGAGCAAGGCGTCGTGGTGTGCGAATTCGTTGTCGATTTTGTCTGGAGAGTCGGCTCCTTCTCCATCAGACGCGTCGCCAAACAGCTTCTGCAAACAGCTCCTGCGTATCAGCCATACTAACATATAAAGACATGCACGCATGCTGGTTGTGTAAATGCATTGATGCAGCAACAGAACATACACACAGGACAAATTGCATTTTTATGGTAAGTGACGGGGGCGTGCTTATCGCCGCTGCTTCCTTGCCGCCCTTGCCGCCCTTGCGGATCTTCTTGGCCTCGTCCACCGAGATCCGCTTGCTGTTGTCGTCGTCGTTGTCATCGCGCGACCGGCTTGCCTTTGCCCTTGGCTGCCCTTCTTGGCCTGCAGTTCCTTGAGCTCCAGCGTGGCCATGCGCTGTGCCTCGTTGACGCGCTCCTGCAGAAGCATGATTTCATCCTTGTTGCCCGGGAATTCGTCCAGCTTTTTGCCAATGACCTGCTTCGATACGCTGCAGCAGCTCCACGTCGTTACTGGGTCACAAATGAGATAGCACGGCCCGAGCGGCCAGCGCGGGCTGTGCGACCGACACGGTGGATATAGTCCTTGGAGTGGGTCGGAATGTCGTAGTTGACGACAATGTCGACGGCCGGGATGTCGAGGCCACGCGAGGCCACATCGGTGGCCACCAGGACGTTGCGCTTACCAGACTTGAACTTGTTCAGCGCTCCCATGCGGCGATCCATGCTGAGCTGGCCATGCAAAGGAATAGCCTCGATGCCCAGGTTGCGCAGCAGCAAACCGATACGCAGGACCTCGTTACAGGTGCGCGCAAACACAATCGCCGACTGTCCCGCATTTCGTTCAGCAGCCACACCAGATAGCAGTCCTTGCGCTTGAATGGGAAGAACATGTAGTATTGCAGCAGCTTGTCGGCAGTTGAGTACTTTGTCGACACCTCAACCTTGACAGGGTTTGTCAGCGACGCCCTCTGCAGCTTCGCTACCTTGGTGGTCATGGTGGCCGAGAACAAGAACGTGTTTCGCTCGCGTGGGATGACCTTTAGGATCTGGTCAATCTTGGGCCAAAGTCGAGGTCCAGCAGCCGATCTGCCTCATCCATGACCAGGTATTTTAGCGTGCGCAGCGAAAAGCCCTTGGTGTTCTCCAGGTGGTCCTGCAGACGGCCTGGGGTGCACACCACCACGTGTGGCTTACGCGACAGGCGATTTGCTGTGCAATCATGTCCATGCCGCCAACGACTACTGCGCCGCGCGCCAATCGCCGAACCCAGCGCCTCAAATGTCTCTGCAATCTGGACGCCAGCTCGCGCGTCGGCGCCATCACGCATGCAAACAGCGGGGATGGGTTCTCCCAGAGCGCCTGCAGGATCGGGAGCGCAAAGGCAGCGGTCTTTCCGGAGCCGGTCTGCGCCAGGCCGATCACGTCGCGGCCCTGCAGGGCCCAAGGAATCGCGTCGCGCTGGATCTCGGTGGGTGCCTTGAAGCCAAGCTTGTCGCAGGCCTCGCACAGCTGTGTCATGACGCCGATATCGGCAAAACGATTTGGGTGCCTCTTTCTGTGTCCGACATTGTGGAATTGAGGTAGCTGGAGGCGAGGATAAATGAAGAGACAGTGGTGAAGGAGAGCTTACCAATGCGCTCCAAAAAAGTTTTGAACAAAAAAGCCGAGGATCCGCAGTGATCCGATCCGCAGTGATTGGTCTATGGATCAGATCGCTATGCAGAGGCAACTCGCTGTTTATTGCGCCGACTAGCAGGATCGACGTTGACCAAAGCCGCACGCGAACCGAGCAGTACCGGCAATGTTTACATTTGCAAAGTCACAATTGTCGTTGCAATGGCGATCATGCAGCATGTCGCTGCCGACGATGACGGCACGGACGATATGTGGCGATGTCCTGGCATCCATGGAGGCGGGCTAAACCCCGAGTCACATCAGCCTAGCCCAAGGCGATATTCCACCCAATCCCGCACGGGCTGTGGTGGTGGTGGTTGTGTGTGTGTGGGACCATCAGTCTGTGGGCACTGCGGGACGATGGGGTTTAGAAAAGCTAATTATAGATCGCCTGGAGCCCGGAATAGCCGAGGTCTGGATAAAGGTGGGATTGCTTGTGCATGGGGACGGGCTGCCTCTGGAGAAAAACAAAAAGAAAGTTTGCAGTGGCAGGCTCTGTGCAGGCTGCAATCCGGTGGCGAGAGACCGTGTGCAAAGAGAAAAGAAAAAGGACGAGGCAATAAAGCATTAACTGCTTGGAACTGCCCAAGGGAATGTTGTGAGAATTACATGTGTGGAGGTGTGCATGCCCTCGCTCCACGCTAGAGCGCTGGCCATCCCTCCCAAAAAAGCGGTTCACAGTGAAGAAAAGTCGACTGGCTGCTGTATTGTGTCTGCGCGGGTGGATTCAGCCAGTGGGCGAGGGATGTAGGTTAAAGGGCGGGCGGTTGCAGCTTCTTGTCTGCGCTAAACAATCCTGCTCGCCTTTTTCCACTCATCCAGTCTCTAGGCCTTCCTTGGTTACACACATCGCCTGTGTGTTGTATTAATAGCCTGGTTCAGCCACTATTTTGCTGTGCTATCCGTTCTCCGATTCTATAAATCTCGCCCTTGCTCTCTGTCGTGGCTGGTTGGCCCAGAGGCATCTTTTTCTCTCAGTAAAAGACACGGCTGTTTAGCGAATAGAGTGGTGTATTTTCGTGCCCAGCAAAGAAAGTAATAGCGTACTTGCTTGGACTGGTGATCCCCTTCCTTCGCGTTTGTTTTTGTGTTCAATCTTGGGTCTTCTCACTCGCTCTGCTCCAGCATCCCTCCCTTCTTTCTGTCCACCTAGGCTTTCTCGTTTTCAGCTTATTCTTCGTTTTTTCTACCCGTCTCCCGTCTTCGCCGCAACACTCCCTCTTCCCTTTCATCGTCCACCTTACTATACGACCTACATTTTTTCATTCCACCGTTTCACATATCCTGCCATGAGCAGCCATTGTACGATTGGGCTCCGGGGCCTGCTGACATTTGCACTATGCGCCATTGCAGCTGGTGCTTGTTCTAGCAGCCAACAAAAAGTGCAACGGATCCAGCGAGCTGTGTTCGCGGGCATTCACGAAGTATCACACATCTCGACACATGCCTCATTTGCGCTGGTAAACAGCTCGGGCTTGCGGGCACGCAGTACAAGGACATCAAGCAGCAGCTGAAGGACGGGGTGCGTGGGCTGCATCTGGACATCTACAAGGGCTCGACGGCGGGCTCGGTGAATTTGTGCTTCCCCGACTGCAGCGTGATCAACGGCGGCACGCTGGCGGCGACGCTGGAAATTGTGAAGGCGTGGCTCGATGACAACCCCAACGAGGTGGTGACGATATTCCTGGATGGCGCTGAGACCACGGCGGACCCAGCTGCTGTGGAGCAGGCGTTCGTGAGCTCGGGCATCGACACATACATGCTGCCCAGCAAGACGGTGACTGGGAAGTGGCCGACGCTGGAGAAGATGATTTCCGACGGCACGCGGCTGGTGGTGTTTGCCGAGTCGCCGGCCATCTCAAACTACAAGAAGCACTTTATTCAGTTTAAAGGAATAGTGCTCAAGCTCGATGGCCCGTTCACGTACGGCGCCGAATGGACGTGCGGGCCGTGGACGCGGTCGACCGAATCGATTCTCCTGATCCCGCACCTGATAGTCCAGACAGCGACGATCAACAAGGTGCAGCACACGAACCTGCCGTATCCGTTCAACCTGGGCACGACCAACGGGTACCAGCTCGAGTACCATGCAGTTACATGCCGCGGTGGACAGTCGATCTGGATGAACTTTGTCGAGGTCGACTTTTACGACAAGGGCGATGTGTGGACACCCACGAAGAAGTTCAATGCGCTGCCGTATGAGGGCGACGATGTGGGCAACTTCTACCCAGAGTTCTTTGATGCCAAGGTGAACAGCGATGGGCGGGCGATTGTGGACCTCAGTGGCGCTCGGGCTGTCGGGCCAGCGGCAATGGCGTGGACGATGGCTGCGGTGGTGCTGTCGCTGGCTGTTGGCGGCAGCGGCCTGCGGATATGAGCAGAGGGCTGCTTTCATGTTCAGTAGTCTCTGTGCGCTTTTCTTTTTCCAAATTCCATCCCACTAGACATTCTCACCCCATTTTCGAGGCTCCTCCACACAGCATTCCAGCCACCCGGCCGTCTCTTTGCTGGCATTCCCTGATCTCAACACCTTCTGTTTGCAGCTGAAGATCATCACGAGTATGAAATTAATGTAAAAGTCGAAAGTACCATGATTTGAAGCTTGTTTTTGTTTAGGGTAGAAAAATTACTGGGGGAAAAGAAATCAAGAAGCAGAAATCAAGAAGCAGAAAATCACTGGCTCCGCCCGAGCGCCCCAGCGGCTTCCGAGAAGCAGCTCTCTCTAGTTGAGCGGAGTGCGGCCATAGGCGCGGCGCCACATGGAGTCGATCTTCTGCAGATAGAAGGTGCCAGGGAAGAGCTTGGAGACGTCGCTCTGGGGCTCGTACTCGAGGGCGTTGTGGGTCTTCTCGCGCAGGGCCATGATCTGCTCGAACTCGACAGGCGAGACCTTGGTCCGGCTGTCCAGACGGGCCTTGAGGTCAAGGGCCTTGGCGATCTCCTCGGTGTTGCCGCGGACGCGGAACGAGTACATGGACGCGGCGCATCCGGAGCCATAGGAGAACAGGGCAATGCGCTTGCCCTGGAGGTCAGCCGAGGACACCTCGGTGAGCAGCGAGGCCAGGCCAAAGAAGACCGAGCCCGTGTACATGTTTCCGATGTTGGAGGCGGCCAGCAGCGAGGGCTTGGTCTTGGCGGCAAAGGCCTGCTTGGAGACGTTAATGAAGGCCTTCTCGAGGACCTTGTTGGTGTACGAGTCCTCGCGGGCAATGTCCTTGAACTGCTGGACATCGGCGAACTGCGGGGCATCGGGGCTGCGCAAAAAGTCGTTGTAGGCGATACGGCCAAAACCCTTGATGACCTGCTTGGTGTAGGGCGAGTGGAAGACCAGGTAGTCGACGCTGTCCAGCGAGGCTGCGGACTCGGCTGCGCGCTTCTCCAGGGCATCGATGTAGGCCAGGTACGCGTTATCGAGGGCACGCACATACGAGGTCACCGACAGCGGGCCGTCGACGGTGGGGAACTCGGACGACATGTTGGGCTTGTAGAAATCGTAGGTGTTCTCCATGAAGGTGCGCGCAGCGGGAACTCGAGCGCCAGCGGGGCATCGGGAGCAACCAGCATGCAGACGACGCCGCAGCCGCCCGACGGCCTGGCGTTGCCCGACGCATAGACGGCGATATCGCCGGCCACCACCAGCGCCAGACGGCCGTCCCACGCCGACGAGTCCATCCACTGGCAGGCGTTGAAGAGCGCCGAGGTGCCGCCGTAGCAGGCGTTGGTCGTGTCGATGCCCTCGACGTTGAAGTTGCCAGACTCCTCAAACAGCTTCATCAGCACCGTCTTGGTCGACTTGCTCTTGTCGATGATCGTCTCGGTGCCCACCTCCAGGCGCCCGATGTCGCTGTACGACACGTTGTACTTCTCCATGAACGACTGCACCACCGTCAGGCACACTGACGAGATGTCCTCGCGGTCGTCGCAGAACGCCATCTTGGACTGCCCCAGACCGATCGTGTACTTGCCGGCCGACACGCCGTCGTGCTGCTCGAGCTCGACCTGGTCGACGTACTAGAGAGGGGAAGAGGGAGGAAGAGAGAGGCACTGAGTGCTACTGCTGCTGCCCGGCGGCTGATGTTGTTGTTTGCACACGTCCCGGGGGCTCTCCTCATCTTTGCAAAGAGCATGAATTCAACTTACACGGCTCGGGAAGTAGACCTCGATGGCACGGATACCAATGTTCTCGGCGCGGGCAACCATGGTTTTTCTGTGTGGTTTCTTTGTGCTAGTGGAAAATGTAGAGGAAAAGCTGATTAATGGATGAAAAGGAGCAGAGATTTCAATTCTTCTTGGCTCTGTCTTCAAAACATCTGAAAGCGCCCTCCCCCTGCTGCTTCGTCTGCGCTGTCTAAAAAATCCGCTGTCCCTCCTGGCTCCCGCCCCTCCCCCAATGTGCCCGCCAAAAGGGCGATGCTTGACATTGGGAAACCCCAGTAGGAGACCATTGATTGGGCCGGCCGAGTTGGGTGCACAATGCAGCCAAGAGTCGCTATGGAACTTGCTGGCAGTTGCCAAGTCGGAAACTGCCAGCACCAGCAGCGGATGGTGTGCGATCGTCGCCCTACGCTATTTTATTTTGCTGCTGCTTAGAGGGAGAACAGAAGGATCAGCTCTGTCGGCCTCTCGGCTTGTTCATCCAGGACAGCCAAAACACGACATGCCGCAGGCGGATCAACTGCTGGCGTTCGTGTCTGGGCGTGCATTCCACAAACAAGCAGATCGCGTTGTCGGGTAAAAACGCCAGTGTTTTTTATTTAGCAGTCCTACTCGCTTCTGGCGCTCGAACTGGGAGCAGAGTGGGTTACGCAAAACCTCCTCCGGAATATATCGGCCGAGACAAGAAAGGCTGACCGGCAAGGCATGGGGGGAGACCGCATGGCTCGCAATTTAAAAAGACGCTGCGATTCAGGCCTGGCGGAGCTCCTTCAGTGCTTCAACGAGCCGCTCGTAGTCCGGGGTGCCTTCAAACGACCCCTTGCCCTTGCCAATCAGGCCCCTGAGCAGCATCTTTGTCTGGTGCTTCCAGTCGCTGCACACGGGCTGCTCGATGGCAGCGGCCTTGCGCTGGTCGTCACCGGCGACCTCCTGGTCGTGTTGCTGCTGGCCGTCTTGGGCAGAGGGGGCCTTGACAACCTGCACCTTGTCGCCGAGGTTCTCGTACATGTCGGCAAGCTCCAGGGCGGCATCGACGGCATCCTTGAAGACCGGCGGGGCGTAGGACACCTGGGGCATCTGCGAGTAGCAGCGGTACGCCTTGATGTAGCAGTCGAGGCAGTGCTTGTAGTCGCGGCGCCAGAACCAAAAGTCGGCCATGGCGCGCCACAGCGGGGCGGAGTTGGTGATCTTGGCCTCCGATGGCATTGACCAGCAGGTGCTCAATGTACTTTGAGTACTGCTGCTCCTTGCGGCGGGCCTCGCGCTCATTGTCATTACGTGTCAAGGTGCCGCGTGTCAGCGACGAGATGATCCCCCGCAATATGTCCAGGTCGACGCAGGCAGCGCCGTCCTTCTCGGCTCGCAGCTGCACGATACGGTCCAGGGCGTGGATGGCGGCGCCGATCTGGTCCAGCGCCATGGATGCGGTCAAAAAGTTGGACCAGATCTGCCACGAGTCGTATTTGCCCTTCAGGGCCTCGCGCAGCGCATACCACGCCTGCTGGCGCTGCGACGCGTCATTGGACCGCATGTGGATGCTGGCCAGGTTGTTCCAGGCCTCCGAGTTCTCGTAGTCAATATGGACCACCTGCTGGAAGGCGTCACGCGCGGTGTCGTAGTCGCCGGTCTTGAGCGCCGCGCACCCCAGGATATACCACGAGCGCTCGAACAGCGGGTTGAGCTTCAGCGCGCGCTTGTAGCACGTGACGGAGTCGTCCGAACTCGCTGCGCGCGAAATGGTAGGCGCCCAGCGAGCGCATGGCGCGGGCGTAGCGGCAGCCCGAGACATCCCAGGCGTGGCGCCAGTGGGCCGGGTCCTGCTTGAGGTCGCCCAGCAGGCACCACAGCTTGGGGCGGCTCGGGGCCAAGTCGAGCTGCTCGCGGATGATGCGCTCAGCAACCTCCTCCTGGCCCAGCATCTGGTAGCACGCGATGACCTCGTCCCACATGTGCAGGCGCTCAAAGATATCCAGGGCCGAGCGCACGACGCCCAGGGCCATGAACTGCTTGGCCAGCTCGCGCTCCAGCTCCCACTGGCTGGGCAGCGCCAGCGCATGGAAGAACTGCAGGCGCTCGCATGGCCCTGCCTCGTGGGCCTCGGGCAGCGGGTGCGAGATCTGGTCGACCAAGGCCTGCAGCTGCAGCGTCGCACGCTCCACAGTGCGGGTTTTGGCTGCCTCCAGCCGCGACCGCTGCAGCAACGCCATGGTGTAGATGCTCCAGTTGCCCGGGTGCTGCAGCACACGCACCACAAACGGCATCATCTGCTCGGACGTCAGACCATGGGCCGGGTTTTCGTTCTGCACATTCAGGCACAGCGCCAGTAAAACACTCGCGTCCAGCCCCCGCAGCTGCTGCTGCCCCGATATGTCCAGATCCGTGAATGCAATCTGCTCCAGCAGCGTGTCGTCGTTCAGCGCAAAGCTCTCGGGCGCCGCCCCCTGATCTGCCTTGCGGGCCGGCTGGGCGCTCTGCGCTAGCAGCACCAGCTGCGCGGTGTCGAACTCTTGGAACCGCGTGCGCTTGCCCTTGGCGCCTGTGATCTCCCACTGCAGCCCGCTGGCCGCCTGTGCTGCCGTTAGCTGCTGCACCGCGTCCCGCGTCATCTGGTGCTGCGCATAGGCCACCCCGTGCTCCATGCTGAGCCTTGCCCACAGCTCGCGGTCGCCCGCCCCCACCGCATCCCATGTGTGGGTCGCCGCCGACCGGCTCATCGGCTCATGCACCGTCTCCTGCACCTCCACCATGCTGTCCTCGCCCAGCTCCGGCACCGGCTCGGCAGGCGCCGCCGGCATCTGCTGCTCCACGGCACTGTAGCCGTCCATGATCTGGTCCAGCAGCGACTGGGCCGGGTACTCCAAAAGGCTCTGCTGTGCGAGCAAAGCACGGGATGCCCACCACCTTGCGCTGCCTACCGCCTGGTCGCGCTCATCACACGCCATGTCCACCAGCAGCCAGCGGGCAAGTGCCAGAAACAGCGGCCGCGGCGTCAGCGTATACGCCTCCTCGCCGTCGGCTGCCAACATCTCCAGTAGCGACTGGTCGAGCGCCGCCCGCTCCTTGCTCTGCTCCGCTCCCAGATACACGCGTCCCAGCTGGTCACGTCGCCCGATCTCGTGCTTGGAAGCGCCTTCGGGCAGCTCTGTAGGCGCGGCTGCAATAAACCCTTCCTTGTACTTGTCTGCCACGGCCAGCAAAAGCTCTGCCGGGTCCATTAGGAACTCGGGGCCCGTCCAGTTCGTCTGGATGAACGCCTGCAGTGCTGCTGCTCCGATCCATGTCAGAGATGCCCAGCCTGCGGCCCCGTGCTGCGTGGCGAACTGCTGCGCCTGCTGCTGCGCTGTTGCCTGCAGAGACGACGCCGTCACGTCCTCGTCTGCGGCCAGCGTGCGGAATAGATACTGCGCTGCCTCCGACCGCAAAACCTGCTCGTACTGACCCTGGCTCAGCAGCGCTGCCAGCGCCTCTGCGCTCTGATCCGTCTGTGCGTCTGCGCTCCGATCCACCGTCTGCCCCAGCAGAAGCTGTCTCTCCAGTGTGCTCAGCGCCATGGTCGAAATAAAGTATGGTGTGGAATACAGGATGGTGTATGCTGAATACAAGGTCGATGCAGCAGCAGCTTTTATCCCTTTTATAAACGAAAATTTTTTTGAGAGAAGTTCAAAGAACGTGCTGAGTAATGGCTCTGAAAAAATCACTGGCTGCCTTTTGTCACTTTGGCCACTTTGAGCGTCACCTCCCTGCCCTCGCAGCCCCCTCGAGCTACATGCGTAAACTGACCCGTCCTTCGAGCCCGCTCTTGCTTCCTCAGCTTATACACTTTTCCAATTCCTAATTTGCTACAGCCCGCAATGAACATCAAGGTCAAGGTACTATTCCACTCGCGCATTCCAATCTGCGCCCCACACACCGCAGCCACCACGCATTCACCAAAACTAACTGCCCCACACCCGCCCTCATAGACTCTCACCGGCAAGGAGGTAAGCGACAAACAGCACACGCCCACCTGCTCCCTTCCTCGTTCCTGCACTGACAGCAACCCGCCCCCTTTCCGCGTAGATTGAGATTGATATTGAAAAGACGTCGACCGTCTTGCAGATCAAGGAGCGCGTCGAGGAGAAGGAGGGCATTCCCCTCCCCAGCAGCGCCTGATTTTCGGCGGCAAGCAGATGGACGACCCGAACACCGCCGAGTTCTACAAGATCGAGGGCGGCTCCGTGCTGCACCTGGTACTGGCCCTGCGCGGCGGCTCAAACTAACACCTCTCCCTCTTCAAACAATACCATCCCAATCCTCATCCATCTGCCATGAAATGCTGTTTGCGATTTTTTTGTTGTAGCTTGGCATATTCGAAAGAAAGGCTGGAGTCTGGTTTCTAGTAAACACGCTTGAACGGCGGCACTGCCTTGCACTCGTTCTCATCCAGAGTGTTGGCCATCACCCCACGGTACTTGAGCTCGACCGGGCGGTCCACTTCCGTCTGGTACGACAGCGTGTGCTTCATCCACTCCTTGTCGTCGCGCTCAGGGAAGTCCTCGCGCGCATGCGCACCACGCGACTCCTTGCGCGCCACCGCCGAGTTGATGGTCTGCGTCGCGCACGTCAGCAGATTGCGCAGCTCAAGCGTCTCGATCAGATCCGAGTTCCAGATCAGCGACCGATCAGACACACGCACCTTGTTGTACAGCTGCGACACCTCCGTCATCTTCTCCACACCCTCCTCCATGACGTCCTGCGTGCGGAACACCGCCGCGTGGTTCTGCATCGTCTTCTGCATCTTCAGACGCACCTCCGCCGTCGTGTGCTCGCCGTCCGCAGTCCGCGCGTAGTCGAGGTCCTTGATCGACTGGTGCGTGACCGGACGCATCCATGTCCTTGTGCGGCACATTGCGCTCAAACTTGGATGCAATGTCGTGCGACACCGCACGGCCAAACACAACCAGATCCAGCAGCGAGTTGGCCCCCAGGCGGTTCGCTCCATGAACCGACACCGACGCCGCCTCACCCGCCGCGTACAGCCCAGGCACAACCTCGTCCGAGCCGTCCGCTGCCAGGCGCACAACCTCACCTGTGTAGCGCGTCGGAATGCACCCATGTTGTAGTGCACGGTGGGCAGCACCGGGATCGGCTCCTTAGTCACGTCGACTCCCGCAAAGATACCGGCCGTCTCGGAGATGCCCGGAAGCCGCTCCGCCAGCACATCAGGCGGCAGGTGGTGCAGCTGCAGGTAGATGTGGTCCTTCTCGGGGCCAACACCGCGGCCCTCGCGGATCTCCATCGTCATCGACCGCGACACAACATCACGCGATGCAAGATCCTTAGCCGTCGGCGCGTAGCGCTCCATGAACCGCTCGCCCTCAGAGTTGACCAGGTAGCCGCCTTCACCGCGGCAGCCTTCCGTCATCAGGCACCCAGACCGTAGATGCCCGTCGGGTGGAACTGCACAAACTCCAGGTCCTGCAGCGGCAGACCAGCACGCGACACCATCGCCATGCCGTCACCAGTGCAGGTGTGCGCCGACGTGGCCGAGAAGTACGCACGGCCGTAGCCTCCGGTGGCAATGACCGTGTTGTGCGCACGGATGCGGTGCAGCGTACCGTCCTCCTGGTTCAGCGCCAGCACTCCGCGGCACACTCCGTCCTCCATCAGCAGATCCAGTCCAAAGTACTCGACAAAGAACGTCGCATCGTACTTGAGCGAGTTACCGTACATTGTGTGCAGCATCGCATGCCCGGTGCGGTCCGCCGCGCAGCACGTGCGCCGCGCCTGTCCGCCCTTGCCGTACTCGAGCGACTGCCGCCGAACGGCCGCTGGTAGATCGTGCCCTCAGGCGTACGCGAGAACGGCAGACCCATGTGCTCCAGCTCAATCACCGCCTTCGGTGCCTCGCGACACATGTAGTGGATCGCGTCCTGGTCGCCCAGCCAGTCACTGCCCTTGACCGTGTCGTACATGTGCCAGCGCCAGTCGTCCTTGGTCATGTTGCCCAGCGCCGCGTTTAATACCACCCTGCGCTGCCACTGTGTGCGAGCGCGTCGGGAACAGCTTGGTCACACACGCAGTCTTGAATCCGGCCTCGGCCAGACCCATCACCGCCCGCAGGCCAGCACCACCGGCTCCCAGCACAACCGCGTCGTACGTGTGGTCAATCACTTCGTACTTGGGCGAGAATGTGTTCGTCGCCTCCTTGCCGCGCAGGGGCTGCGTGCCAAACACGCGTCCGCCGTGCGCGAAGCGTGGAACTGGCGGGTACCTTGAACCTAATACAACCAGGCTGATTAGAGTCAGCGCCTCATGTAGATGCATGTGCACGAGCCAGACACTGGCAGAGGCGTGAAATCGGACAACGCAGCAGTCCTTTCGGCCAAAGGAGAATTTCTTTATTGATTTTCTCCGGAACCATGACGTGCTTTTAGATAGCCACACGCCAGGCCAGGCTTTACGATTCTGCTCTCAATTTCGAAAATCTCGAAAAGGGAGCGGAATACTTACCAGAGCCTTCGCGGTGTGCTGCTGCAAGGTAGAAAGTCGAGAGCTCAGCATCCTTGTATAGAGAGAAATACTTGAGGTTTTTGATGAAGCAGAAGCCCTGCAAAAAGGAATATAATAAAACGCTTGTGGAGATAAAGGAGGAGAGGAAAGAAAAAGAAGAGGACGGCTTCCGAAAAATACCAAGCAGGCGGGTAGGGGCTTCGTTTTATTTTCCGAAGAGATAAGATTACGCTGGCTCGAGCTCCTGGCGAGGGCTGCTTTTTCCTTATTGCCTCAAACGACGAAAAATCTCCTTGTTTACGCCAGAGTCGGGAGAGAGATTTTCCTTTTATCTTCGCCCGACCCGAGTCACTCTGCGGGACTGGCTCATTCCGGCCGGTTCCTAGCGCAAACCATTGCCTGGAATCGGGTTTTATTGCTGCACAACCATATTTGCGCGCTGGATCGCTGGCTGATGTATCATACGCCGCCCCTCTTGCTGCGCCATGCCCGCTGGCTTTATGTTTATCGTCTTCTACATACTTGGCCTTGTCTCTTCCCTCATGACCCTCGCTCGAATGGCTACCAGAACCAAGGCCAAGCGGCCCGCTGCCGCCCTGCACCACAGGCGCTACAAACTCGGGACGAAAGACGTTCGACTATTTCGGCCAAGCAAAAAAGCACAAGCCGACGATGCTTCAGCTGTCGCTGTGCCCACACACAAAGTGCGGTGGCGGGACCTGCGCGGGACATGGATCGGAACATACATGGCGCCCACCCCTCCTCGAAATTCGCTGCCTTCGACCTGGACAGCACGCTCATTGAGGTCAACGGCGCCACCGCTTCCCAAAGAACGCCAGCGACTGGCGTTTTCACCACCCCAAGGTGCCAGAGCTGCTGCGCAATGTCCACAAGCAGGGCTACAAGATTGTGATTATATCGAACCAGAACGGCCTCAAGCCCAACAAGGGCTCGACAGCGCTGACTAAGAAGGCTGTCGAGTTTCGTGACAAGATCTCGCAGATCGCCAAGCAGCTCGACGTGCCATTCACCATCCTGGCTGCCACCGCCAAGGACTATCTGAGGAAACCGAGCCCTGGCATGTGGATCGCAGCCGAGCTCGACAATGCTGGTGTTGCTGTAGACCGGTCGCTGAGCTGCTACGTCGGCGATGCTGCTGGTCGGCCGGGAAAGGGCAAGGCTAAGCCGGACTTTAGCGACTCTGACTTGGCCTTTGCTCTGAACCTCAACGTACCCTTCTATGTGCCTGAGGAGGTGTTTACCAAAGACATCCTGTCCAAGGACGAGCCGTTCCGCTGCCCACGCCGCAGGACTGGACCATTGGCCGCTTCCATCCCAAGGGTATGGATTCAGCAGGCGACGCGCACAAGGAACTGGTATCCAAACTCGCCACCAGAGCCGCCAAGGCCGACAAGGACAACCGCCTTCTTGTATTGCTGGTCGGACCACCAGCCAGCGGCAAGTCCACGTTTGCAGCAAAGCACCTGGTGCCCCTTGGTTTCGAACACATCAGCATGGACACGCTCAAGACTCCGCGCAAATGTCTGGCCACTGCATCATCCGCCCTGTTCAAGGGCACACCTGTTGTAATTGACAACACCAACCCCGATCCTGCCGCCCGCAAAGCATATATCGACGCTGGGAAGAAAGTGGGTGCTGACTGCATATGCATCCTGTTCGACTGCAATGGCCGCGAGCTGGCTCTTCACAACAACAGCTACGTGCTAACCTGCCGCAGTCGAGATTTCTGCATGCGACTGAACCCGGCCAAAGCCTGGGGGATCTCCCAGCCAGGCTAGACAAGGTGCCCGATGTCGCCTACAACATGTTTTTCAAGCGGCTGGCTCTGCCAGATGCAAAGGAAGGCCTGTCTGAAATCATTCACTATCCGTTCATTCCCAAGTTCGACTCTGCCAAAGACCACGAGCTCTGGCACCAGTTCTATTAGCACCAGCAGGCCATAGCACCGTGCAATTAACATTATTATGCCTCGTACTGAGTGAGAAGTGATGTGCTTTAGATGCTGAGATATATGGCCAGAAACAGGCATTACTCGTAATGAAAAACGGAACTGAGTAGGACCGAGCGCCCAGCGCCACGATATATACCTCACCAGCCGCAGCCACCACATACATCTGTGATCACACCTTTGGTGGCTATCAGCCGTAGTGATATATTAGCACAGCTGTCTATGCCCATGTGCCGGGACAAGCTTGCTTTAGTGCAGCAGGTAAGAGGCTCTTCGTTTGCTGGTGGGCCTGGCCGCTCCGAGTCGACTGACATGCCAGGACAGGAGGTTGCCCCTGATCCGCTGTTGCGCCTGGTAATTGATCAAGGGTCAGGGACGCCAACACGCTGATCTGAGCGTTCGAACCTCGTCGCTCAGCTCCTTCTCTTCTACGACTGCATCTGTCTTGAATATCTCTTACACTATACCTATTCTTTGCATGTCTGAAATTGTCGCGCATTTGCGGTCATTGCGGCAGTCCTGCGCTCAGGGCATGGCGTGGAGCTCGGCGCTGGTGTGGGCCGAAAAGGTGACTTTGCTGACTGGCGACACAGAAGACGTGCTCTGGCTAGTCGACGCGCTAGTGACGAATGGCCAATACGGCAGGCAGAGGAATGGCTTAACCACCAACAGTACGCCAGGCGAATCCGCGACACTGCCCCAGGACAATATTTGGCGTCAATTGTTGCGCTACGGCTGGGCAGAGCTGAGGATGCACTGGACTTGCTCGGCAAAGCAGCAGCTGAACTGACCACTGGACTAGCAGGCCCTGGTATTGGCACACGCTCTACAAAATTCCCAGGTGCTCAAGGCGAAACGCCAACCACGTCAAGGTCAGCGAAGCCAGTGTCCTCACTCACATCTTCGCTGTATGACAGTGCAGTCAAGACTGGCTCTACAAATGCGCCTGCATACAACCTTGGCAGTAGCTGCTTAATACAGCAAACGAGCATCCACTGAATCCGCGTGCCTTGGTGCTGTACATGCAAGGCGCGGCAGTAATCCAGCTAAGCAATGTAGGTGGTACTGAGGACCTCCCTAGCATCAAAGAACTGGCCACTCGTCACCCCGACAATACCAGGAGTCTGTCGACTATGCACCGTCGAAGCACTCTAAGATCGGTAGCCGAACCCCCGATCTAGGTCCCGCGTCACAACCTGGTGGTATCGGTGGAGCTGCGGGAGAAAGCGTCAGCCCACTAAGTGCCTTGGTCAAGCGACTATGGATTGAGGCGGTCAAGGCTGATGCGCGGTGCTGGGAGGCCTGGTCAGGGCTGAGAGAGCACGGCCTGCTGACATGCAAGGAAGAGCTTAGCTTGATTGCGAGCCTAGATTGGACCTCGCATTGTGCTGGATCTGAGGGAGTTGGGCAGTTCTTTAAGCAGTACTGTCTGGCAACCATGACTACATATGCTACGAATGAGCAGACAGTCGAGGCAACGGCCAGCTTGTTAAAGAGCTACCCATGTCTAGTGCAAGATCCTAGTCTGCTGGCAATCCAGGCGTCACGACTGCTGTCACTCGGCCGCGCTCGCGACTGTCTCACGTACACCGTGCGTGTTTTGGAGATTCGCCGTATCCCGGACCCCGGCACAACCGCAATCCATATCAGTGCACTCACAGCACTACATGCCAGAGACGCGCTGTTCCGGATCGCACACGAGCTGGCTGAGGAATTCGGCATCTCGTCGATCAAGCGAATTGACGTTGAGCCAGCCGACACTGCCAATGACTTGTTTGCAGGGGGCATGGCTGGGATCCCCGGTAGCAGTGGCTCGGTGATGTCGACCCCCAGGTCGACTTGCTCTGCATCCAATATCAGGCACTCGATTGGCGCATCCGCGTCTGGCGTCAGTCGCATCCGGTCAGGCGCCCGTGGTCTACTTATTCCCGAAACCCCCTCACGCCTAATGCGGCGGAAGTGCCACATCCCAAAGGGCTAGTAGATCAATGCAGCCAGCGGCCCAGTTTCCTCTGCCGCTACCGCTGCTGCTTGGAAAGGACTGTGGGGACTACCAACTTGGACACGGCCAGGACCACCTGTGCTGGCAACATATCCATGCGCACTGGGGCCATCGCATATGACGCCAGTTACAATGACACGTCTGTCTCCACAATGGATACGTTCTCAACGACCAGCGCCCAGTCGATCGGTAGCCCAACCCAAGATGAGTTCATCGGCGCCTCCTTGGCATGGTTTGCGATCGGTTGCTACTACTTGGTGACAGCATCGATTCTAACAGCCCCAGCCTCTGCCAAGCCGACTGGGGGCAGTCACATACGTCCTTTGGTGATTCTGACGTCCGCAGCTCGCCTGGGCATATCTGGATCTAACAGCGATGGTGGGACCTCGCTGCGTCGTGGTCAGCCGCTGACACCTGAAGCTGAGCATGCGCTCTCTGAAGCCCGCCGGTGGCTTACCAAAACGACCCTTGTCTCACCGCGCAGTGTTTCGGCATGGGTTGCTTTTGCCCATACGTTCGTGCTTGCTGGAGAGTGGGAATCGGCAACACGTGCTCTGCACAGCTGTCGGTCTGTGTGGATTCGAAGGTGTTGTTCACGGCGGTGGCCGCGACTCTGGATCGACAGCAAAGTCGTCGCACGGGACACCTAGCAAGCACGTGGCATTTAGAAGTGCACGGGTACTGCAGTTGCCAGAGCGTGGCAGTCGGGCTGCACACACCACTGGCAAGCTTGGCAGTGTTTACCTACAAATGGGTGACCTAACCATGGCCGAGTCATGTTTTGATGCCAGTATGCGCTGCCTGAGTGGATTCTGCATCCGCGACTGTCTCTCTCTATGGATGCCGGTCGTTGACGCCATCCATGATGACCAGATCCTAGCCTGGTGCGAGAACACCAGCCATAAGCAGTCCGAATCCAATCGTATTAGTCACTCAGCATCAGCCATGACTGACCCACAGCTGCTCAACGATATTGGTGTCCTATACTACGCGCGCAGCGAATTTAGTACAGCAAAGCTGCTCTTTGCCATGGCACTCCATGCTCTGCATATCAACACTAACCAGCAACATATGCTGCAATCGGCATTCGCTCCGTCGCAGAAGCACACTACGCGCTGGTCACGAGCGCCAGATGCTCAGGCTGCATATTCTCTGCCCATGGCCAACCTGGGCAATGCTTTGCGTCGCATGGATCGACTTGATGCCGCACTGCTGTGCCTCGACGCATCGGCAAAATGTATGCCATCTAACCCCGAAATTACACTATCGACTGCGTTCACCCTACACTCTCGTGCAATATCCCTACTCGACCAAAGCGACTCTGTCAGTGCCAGCCGCGACCTCGACCGCTCCATCGATTTGTACCACGATATTCTCTCCTCGCGACCTGGTGACCCAGTCACCACTGATCTCTTGGCACTGGCACTGGAGTTATCTACAAACATCCAAGGCACGGTTTTGCTAGGTGGGCTGTTGGATTTCAGCAAGGACAGCATGCCCAAATGGACCAGCATCCTCGAACCCCAGGTGAGCTGAAATATCAAGGGATGTAGCAGCAAGCCATCAAATCCGAGTCTCCTCACCAAGCCTCCATTTCTAGAGAGGAATTACCAGCCATAGAGTTAGACCAGTACTCCAGCAGCTACCACCTTCATCCAATCGTGCGTCACTGGAGCCAGAAGTTGATGGAAGTGACGAGGAAATGGAGATTGAAGAGGATACTGACAGCGATATGGCTGTAGACTGATCTGGCTAAATGCTGCGCTTTGAATACTTTAATACTATGCCCTTAACCGACACCTCACAGTTCACCATCTCCGTGATAGTATGAAAAAAGAACAAGCATGAAGTAATGGAGCAAACGATCACAGAGCGCTCATGGAGTGGGGCTTGGCAGATAAGGAGAGCCCGTAGTTGAGGATCGTGGCCCACATCAAGACTGCCATCCATAGAAACAGTAAATAAACCCATTAATGGCAAGCTGCACTAGGATAAGAGCATGAACTAAAACGCAGACTTCGCTTGAAACTGAAACAAGCAGAGGAGAAAGCTAGAGTCGAGGTAGAGAGAAAAGGTAGCTTTCCTTGGCCATTTAAAGCTACTCGCCAAAAAATTAAACGATTGCTTTCTTCCATGCAGAGAGAATTAATTGCAAAAGAGACGAAATTGCAAAAAAGGTCTTTCCGAGGTTCGAACTCGGGTTGGCGGAATCAAAACCCGCAGTGATAAACCACTACACTAAAAGACCCTCCACGAAGTGCCCAATCCATCTGGACCGATCGTCACACAAGTTTTGGAGATTTTCAAAATGTACAGTATATATCGTGAAATAATTAGTTATTATTACTTTTTGGATGGTGGTGCTGGCCAGCAGGCCCCCAGTTCCATCCATATTCCTATTGGAGGTTATTCAGAGATACTTATCTGCTTATCGATTATCTATGCATACTAACTACTGGCACTCTTAGTAGAATTAATATTTTTACCTAAACTGCTATTAGTACCTTAAAAAATTCAGTAAATATAATTTATCTAGAAAGAAAAAACCTTATATATATATTTAATTTTCTCTTGCGTAATAATAGTTAATATCTTAATAGATATAGCTAAACAACTATATAGAAATTATACATTCTAGAATTTTTCTAAGATGCTATTAGTAGTTTAGATAAAATAGATATATTAATATTATCTTAGAAATCAATTATATATAAATATTCTAGGTATGATAATTGAAATATATATACTAAACATATCTTATATAAAATATCTATTTTATAAATGATTATTTAATATACTACTAACTTTATTATAATTTACTAAAATTTATTATTCTAAAAATAACCTCTAATAGCTATAAACTAAAAGTATATTCAGCCTACTATAGGTACTAGCAGTATATACCAAAATGTGTGATAAATAGGGTTTGGCCAATATAGATGTATACTTATATCATAAGCATAGGACTGCTAGATATTTATCTGTATATATTTTTATAATCCTAAAATATCTGACCATCCCCTAGAATATTTTTAGTTAGTTAGAAAATATAAGCTCTTAAACCTTATTGAAAATATGGATAACCTGCTCTGTAAACTTAATAAATAGTATTCTTTTATAGTTGATCAATTTAGATCATAAGATGACAGATATATCTCTTTAAAGCAATCAAAAGATCGAACCCAGAACCTTCTATCAAAGTACCATTTATCTTAGTTATCCTAGATTTCATAGATATAGTAAATTCGTAGATGCACTAATGTAATAAACAAATCACCCAACTTTTATATCCTCAGCACACAGACTTGGAGCCATAGGCTGAAGTCGATAGGGGTGATAGTAGGCTGTCTGCACAGCCTGCAACTGGTCTCATTGGTTTATGAAGAGCGCTCAAAGAAGGATCTATTGGTTTGCTGGCCAATACATCCTAGATATAAAAATATCCCTTCCTATGTTATTCATCCTTGTTCTCCTCACCCCTCCACGCATTCTGATTTCCCTACAAACCCTCCTCTAGATTCTGTTATTTAATCGTCGTGGCTGCCAGCGGCGCCATGCCTCGATACGGGGCTCGACTCAGTGATGTGCATCGGCAACTACTCGATGAATACGTCTGACTACGCAAGAGTCACCTGCCTTGGACAGCGGAATGAACCCCCACTTTTTCTCTGCAACCTTCCGCGATGAACATCGTTATACAATACCTACGGACGGGTTGCATGGAGCTCTCTTTGTGGGCATATTCCTGCTGTGTTGGATAGGCAAGGCTCTTGCAAGATTTCGCTATCGATTGTGCCTCCGATGGCTCTGCTGGCACCCAGACTGCAAGCAAGCAAAGAACCGCCCAGCTGCTGCCAGCAATGGCAAGCCAGAGCAGTAACGCCGGCCGTCGATCAAGCCCCTAGAACAAACCCTCAAGAGTATAGTTCTTTTTTAACTTTCCAGGCAGTTGCTATCGCCCCGCGGCAGACTCCTTGCCTCATTATCGACAGTCTAAGCCATACTAATTAGCCGAGCTCGCATTGCGGGCGCCAGAAATCTAGTTACCCCAGAGCAGTTACATATACTTGGGCAGAATTATCGTCTTCTGCTCGACATTGTAGTAGCAGGCTTCTGGGGTTCTGCGCCGTAGCCACGTGCAGTATAACCAGTTGATTGAGGATGCTATTTTTAAGCCATTCTGACTGTATTTAAGCTGTACCGTAAGCAGCCGCTCGTAGTGACGACATCTTTACTTGATTATGCTTCCTTCTGCAATATTGTCATTTGTTTTTGGCATCGTGCTCGTCCCTGTAGTGACTGCAGACGAATGCAACTTGGCGTATTGGAAACCCCGTCTGATAGGCACGCAGATGATCGGAGAGAAGCTCCCAGGGCATGTGACAGAGAAGAAAAAGTCGTTCCTGCAGCAGCTCAAAAGCCTCGACGCATTATCCGACCATCAGACTAGTGGTAGACCAGGTTGAAAACCCAAAGCGCATCTCAGTATATGTAAACGAGAAGGACATCGTGTTCGACGTAAACTGCAGCTGACAAAACGCAGCATAGATTAAATGAACCATAATTTGGGGCAGGCAGAATAAGCTGGTGTCTGGCAGACTGAGCGGCGAAATAGCAAAAAATCAACCTTATCTTTTGAATAATACTGAACAAGCAATAACACCATTTGTCGTCTTTTGTCGAGCGCGTGCGCAGCGACCCAAAGAGTATCTGCGTTCCAGTTCTTGCCATTGCAGCAGTGGCCGCGGTCGGCGGAGCAGTGGTGCTGACGTCGCGGTATTTGCAGGCCGACCATGTGCGGACGGTACGCAAGCGTGCGGCGCAAAAAAGTATAGGGCGCTGCTCAGCGACCTAGCCGAGTGCAAAGGCATTCTCGGCTATATTGATTCACAGGAAATTCCCAAGGCGCAGCAGTTGGCAACCGAGGCGAGCAGATCATGAGCCAAATCGTGCAGGAAGGCGCAAACGAGGGCCGAGCAGGCAGCGCTGCAAACCGGCTGCAAGCCATCAGAATGGATATCATGGGTGTGGGCGAGCAGCTGCTACGGCTGATGGAAAAAGTCGACGGGGTTGCGCCAGCGTTGGTGCTGGAGGCAGCGGGGCTGGAGCCATGGGCCGAACACGAAAAGGAGCTAAGGACAAGGCGCTGAGCGATGGACTGGGTGCGGTGTTTGATCTGGCAAGCGACCTGCGAGCTATCCGGAAGGGGCTCATCCACAAGGCAGAACGCCGCGCCCGCAAAGTCGATTCGCTCAAGAAAATCACAGCTGTCGCCGTGTAAGCGAATGCGCAGCGGGCTGCATGTCGCCCTGGCAGCCCTGGCAGCCTGGCGGATTAGGGCATCTTCCCAGCAGGGGAGCATGCCTGAAGCATGCGCAGCTCTGCACCTGTAGCGTGCCACGGCCGAACAGGGGTGGGTATAAAAGAGAAGGAGGGCGGGGAGAGGTACAGCCTCTTTTTGTCTTTCATCCTCCATTCTCGGAATTCCTTATCTCTCGACTTCAACCCAGCAGCCCACTCTTTTTAGTTCTTTTATCAGCATACAATGACCTCGTATTCTCTGCCGGCTTCCCTTTGACGAGAAGCTCATCTACATTGATGGCCGGTGGGTGCAGTCGACGTCCACAGCCACGCATAACGTGGAGAACCCGGACACGGGTGATGTGATTGCGGTTGTGCCCGAGTGCAATGCCCAGGATCTGGACAAAGCGGTGCAGGCTGCGTACAACGCGTTCCATGATGGGCCCTGGGCCAACCAGTTCTCTGGTGCAGAGCGCCGCGACGCCCTGATCGCCGTTGCCGATGCCATTGAGGAGCACCGCGCCGAGCTCGAGCTCATCGAAAGCATCAACACTGGCAAGCCCATCAGCGACATGCACGTCGAGGTCGACGACACGATCGACCTGTTCCGCCACTTTGCTGGCTATGCTGACAAGGTTGAGGGCCGCCATATCGGCCACCAGACAAACCAGACAATTGAGGGCTACACGGTCAAGGTGCCTGTCGGTGTGGTCGGCTTCATTAACGCCTTCAACTACCCGCTGAACCTGCTTGGCTGGAAGGTCGCTCCTGCGCTGGCAGCCGGGTGCACAGTTGTCTTCAAGCCTGGACCGCAGACACCCTGACCACGCAGTACTTTGCCTACCTGCTTGAAAAGACAGGCAAGTTCCCGCCTGGCGTGTTCAACGTGGTCACTGGCGGTGGAGGTTGGCCAGGCTCTGGTTGACCACGACCTGGTCGACAAGATTGGCTTCACCGGCTCGGTCGCCACGGGCAAGCACGTGATTCGGTCGACAGCCTCGACGCAGAATGTGCGCTCGACGTCGGTGGAGTTGGGTGGCAAGTCGCCGGGCGTGGTGATGCCCGATGCGGACCTGGACAAGACGGCGCAGCTGGTGGTCAGCGGATGCATGAGCAACGCCGGCATGAACTGCAACGCGCTGACGCGCCTGTGGGTGCACCGCGACATCTACGACGAGTTCATGCCCAAGATCAAGGCGGCCGCCGAGTCGATGGTGCTGGGTGCCCCGCAGAGGAGACACGGTGATGGGCCCGTCATCGACAAGCGCCAGTTCGACCGGGTCATGGAGTACATCCGCATTGGCAAGGAGGAGGACAAGGCGGCAGTGCTGACTGGTGGCGAGCGCGCGTTCGACCGCGGGTACTGGATCAAGCCCACCATTTCTACAACGTCAAGAGCGACGCCCGCATTGCCACCGAGGAGATCTTTGGCCCAGTGCTGTCGGTGCTCGAGCCGTTCGACAGCCTCGACGAGGTGATCGAGATCGAGCGCAAGAACGAGTTTGGTCTGGCTGCGGGCATTTTCTCGCGCAACCACCAGGACATCAAAAAGTTCACGCGCAAGCTGCGCAGCGGCACCATCTGGGTCAACACCTACAACGCCCTGTTCTCGTACCTGCCCTTTGGCGGATTCCGCAACTCGGGCTTTGGCCGCGAGCTGGGCTACGAGTCGTTTGACGGATACCTGGTCCCCAAGTCCATCATTGACGACGTGTCGTACTAAGTTTGGCACCGAGGGGCCAGCCGCAATGTTTCCTGCAGATATGCACAGGTATCCAGCCTCGCCCCCTAACCCCTTGATTGGCTGTTTTTTCGGCGGGGGTTCAGGGCCTTGCCATTGAAGAGACGAGCGCTGGTTTTTCCGCACCTTGGCTCTTTAGCTTCTTTTTTGCTGTTCTCTAATTCAAATTACTCGCAGTTTTGCTAGAAAGATGAGCTGGAAGGGTTTCAAGAAGGCGCTAGAGCGCATGCCCCACCAGCTACAGAACAAGATAGGCCGCGGCACGAAGACAGTGGACACCGAGTATGACGACCTGAAGCTGCGGTTCATCGACCTGGAGACAGTGGCCAAGACGCTGTTTCTGCAGGCAGCGCAGTTCCGCGATAGCATCCGCGCTACGCTGGTGTACCAGATAGCGTTCCTGGAGCAGATCCTGGCCAGCTACCGGCCAATTACCACCGACCCTGAAGGCGTAGCCCAGCCCATGGGCAGCTACATCGACGAGGGGGCGTCACCAGAGCTGCTGCATGTGGCCGAGGAGTTCCGCAGCCGCGTCACAGCCATCAAGACCAGCGTTGACCCGCAACTAGAGACGCTGGACATGTCTGTGGTGGGCCCGGTGCAGGAGATGCTGGCCATGATGAAGAACGTGCGCCGTGTGATGCAGAAGCGCGACCACAAGATGGTGATTTCGACCGCTACCGTGCCCAGGTTGAGAAGCACGAGGCAAAGGAGGGGCTCGAGGGACAGCGCAGCCTGCCCGACCAGCAGAGCTACGAAAAGTACAGCGCCCAGTACCAGGAGGCCTCGCGGCAGTACAACTACTACAACGACATGCTCAAGGCCGAGTTGTCCAGCTGCTGGATCTGCGCCAGGCATTCATGGACCCGGTCTTCCTCAAGTTCTTCCGCATCCAGCACCAGCTCTACACGCAGCTGCTTGTCGAGATGTCGGCCGCCGCCCGCAACTGCCTGCGTTCGACCTAACCACGCCTGTTGTGGTTGGGTGGCAGCAAAAGTGGCCCCGTGCCGAGCAGACCATGGGGTCCATTGACCTGTGGAGCCAGGGCTTGCATGTCGAGCCGTACAAGCTTGACGAAAAGCCCAAGGGCTTTGTTGGCTCGCTGAAGGGCACCTTCCGCAAGAAGGAGAAGTCGGCCACCCCCACCGCATCGAGCATGTTTGCTGGCGGAGCGCCTGCCTATGGCTCCTCGCCGCCACCAGCCGGCACCTCTACTGGCCGCGACTCACCCTACAGCTCCCACAGTGGCAACGCACCCGCCTAACGAGAAGCCGCAGGGCTGGGGCGGTGGCCCATCGCCCTATGCATCGCCGGCGTACCAGGCCCCACCGGGGAGAAGCTGCCTGCTGCTGGCGCTGCTGCTTCGCCCAGCCATATGCCTCCACCGCCTATGACTCGCTGGCTGCTCCGAATCCGTATGCCCAGGCTCCGCCGCCCGAAAAGGCTCCACCCGCCTCCATGCAGCTGCCAGTCCCCGCCGGGGCCTCGCCCCCAGTTTGTGGTGGCTATCTACGATTACGCCGCGCAGGCCGAAGGCGACTTGAGTTTCCGTGAGGGCGACCGCATAGAGCTGGTGCAGCGCACCGCGGCCAAGGATGACTGGTGGACAGGCCGTCTGAACGGTGTAACCGGCGTTTTCCCCGGCACATACGTGACTGATCCGTAGTGCTAACGTCACTCCCCGGAATCGAAAACTGCACTGTCGTTTGAACCGTTCCATGGCCAGGCTTTCTGCCGCGTCACTTTCTGTTGTCTATTCCTCTCTTGCCCAAGCTCTTTTGCCCAAACTCTTTTTATAATACGTGCCATTCTATAGAGCCCCATTCTACCCGGATACTGCATAGTGTAGCCATATTTGTCCCGATCCATGCCGGGACCGTTCCGTGTCTGGACCAGCCTGGCCGTGCGCCGCCGATCTTGACTCTGGCTGTGACCAACGGTGTGCTGGGTGGTGCTGGTGATCTGCTGGCTCAGTCGATCGAAAACAGGACTGAGTCAACGAGCACTCCGTTCTGCTGGGATACCAGGCGCACAATCCGCTTTGTCACCTGGGGCGCCATATGTGCGCCGGTCTTGCACAAGTGGTACCTGTTTTTGAACAACCAGTTTCCACTGCCAGCCCTCGACACCAGCAAGACCCTGTTTGCATCCGCTGTTGCTAAGCGCGTCGCAGCCGACCAGCTCGTCTACGCCCCGCTCGGCATCGCCGGCTTCTTCATTGCCATGAATGCTATGGAGGGCCACGGCTGGCGATCGGCCAAGCACCGCCTCGGCGAGCTCTACGCCCAACGCTGTTTGCAAACTACGCCGTGTGGCCCGCTGTGCAGGCGATCAATTTTGCCTTCATTCCAACAATTTACCGCGTCCCGTTCTGCAGCGCTATCAGCATCTTTTGGAACGCCTTTATTTCGTGGACGAACGCACAGTCGCCTGCACTGGGTGCCAAGCTGCCGCTCGAGAGTCCTCATATAAGAGTGAAACCAGCTCATTGAGTGTGCAGGGTTTGGCAGACAAGCACAAGACGTTGTGGTTGGGACCGCACAAATAAACCCATGTAAATTGAGACCATGCGGGTACACATGTAGGCTTGCAATGATGTGTGACTTTCTGCATGATATGCAGTGATGAAACGGGATGCCGCTTCCCTTTAACACATACCTGCTCAGCTTTATATCAAAAAGACTGGTTGTGGGAACAAACCTACGGACTTCAAAGATACTTCGCGTGGGGCCCTTTCTACACTGCCACTGCTGTATGGCACCAAGCGGTTGTTTGGTGTGACGGCTGTTTTTTTAAACAAGCATTTGTTTTTGACAAGCGAAGAACCCTTGGCATATTTCCAAAAGAGCTCCAAATGTTAAATGCTGCTACTCAATCTTGGCATGCCAAGTCTTGATATCCGCAGAAACACCGCACAACATGACATATATGATTGCAGACAAGTAGATATTCTTTTCGTTCCTTGAACAACCAAACAACAGCTAGTTTCTCAATTCAATATCCATAATACTGCTTCCTAGCCTTGTTATTCTAACAATATGGACGGTGTCTCACATTTCACTTTTATCGATGCCCCTGGATCCGCAGATGCAACTAATGTTGCCACCGGCCATGCGAGTAAAGTTGTCGAGATTGCAAGCAGCCATATTCTTTACACTCTCACCATCAGCAATGCTGGGCTCAGCGTCTACTCGTGGATAGCTCGCCGGACTGACCCAACAGTCACTGGCACTGTAGTAGGTACATCGATGGGTCTTGCGGTTATGAAGGGTTTGGACGAACTGCTACTGCAAGAAAGTCCGGCTATATTCGCGGTGCATGGAAATTTGTTGACTTCACAGGCAATGAATATTGCTGGTGTGTCAGCCTGATGGGCTCCACCTGGAAGTTACTAGACTCGAACCACGATAAAGTTGCTATGTTCTGCTGCATACCTACCAAGCATCGCCCTATCGTTGGCCATTTGTCAATGAACCGGATGTATCAGAACAGCTGTCTCGCTGGTTCTTTTGACCTGTCAAATGGTTTACCTTCGTGTTAAAGCTAATTAATATTATTTATTTTACACTTGAAGGTATCCACTACGCTAGCTGTTGCATGCCATAAACCCTTAGAAGCTCTTGTGTTAGCTGTGCGTCCAACTACAAGGCAATCTGTCATTTTCCTTTTTGCCAGAGTAATTCTAATCCAGCAGTCGGTATTTGGGCTTTTCAGACTAGTAACGCCAAATGTTTCCGTTGCAATCTCAATCAGGACATTGTTATTATCAAGTCTGTATGGCTCATATGGCATGTTGGTTGACAGGGAAAATCATACCTGTGTAGGACATTGGCGAAAGCTGTATAGAGCTCGAGCATTGCCAGGTTCTTTGCGATGCATACCCGTACCCCTGAACTAGATGTAGGTATACCCTTATCCTTATCCTTTTCAGTTCCATATGCTCCAAGGAAGTGCTCAGAGACAAACCTGTCAGGATTGGGCCAAAGGCATTGGTTGGGTGGCAGGCTGCAATTGAGACACCAATACTTGAAGGGAGAGGCAAGCACAGAGATTTTGTACTATCACTCAGGTGGCAGAGCCAAAAAGAAAAAGAAAAAAAAGGACAATGGGATGAAAGACTATGTAGTTCACAATAATTGGATCATGAGATTCTAACATAGAGTGTGTATGATAGTGTCTCGAAACAAATGGTAGTTTAGCGAGAAACTGCAGAATTTGCTTTAGGAATGGACCAGCGATATGTACAAGAGGCGAGAAGAACGCACTGATGATCTGTCGAATAGTATGTACAGCTATTACCGTGAAGAACACTAGTACCAGTGTGTGCAGCATCACCTCAACTGAAAATTGTCTATCAGAATTTTCTCCAACCATTGTATAGCGACAAAAAGTTTGGAGTGCAGTAGAATGTTGATAACAAATATGAAATGCATATTCTATTTACCAGGGTATATTTGAACTTTATATTAGCAAATTTGCTTGTGTCGTTGGTAGGTGTCAGTATAATTATTTGGCCATATTCAACTGATGCCATTTGTTCATTGTGTTATGTTGAAATACAACAATGTGTACATAATATAAATCAATACCCTTTTGTCTTACCCTTGCAATACCTCAATACTGCATGCCAATTCTACCCAATATCCATATGTTAATACTAGCCATCAACCGCTGACACAGCGGAGCGTGTTGGAGGCATATGTGGCAGTGATTCTGATGGAATATGCTGGCTGTTGACTGTTTGCCGGAATATCTAATCAGCCGATCTGCGGATCGCGCTTTGCTCGGAGCTGACACCGTTTTCGTGTTTCCTGGCGAGGGCACTCAGCTCTTTGTGCTCAGCTCCCACATATTCGCTTACTTTCTGCTGGAGCTCATATTTCCTGCCTTCTCTTCCATTCCTTGCACTATGCCCTTTTGCGAACAATGTGGTCATTTCTAGGAGACCGCCAGGCTAGAGTCACTGCTGGTGTTGTAATGAAACGACGCGATTACCCCGGTCCGAGACTGACAGTGACACGGTACAGACTGGCATTGCGACAACTGCGACACACAAAACACGGTAAACAAGGAGGGCGAAATTGTCGACAGCCGTGATGAAATGTACAGGGAGGTCCCTGGAAGCAGCCAGCGGAAGCTGCGTATTCTCAGCGGTATTGAGAGTCCGTCTAGCAGTTTCCCTGTGGTTGTATTTTGCAAGACATGCCAAAGCAACCAAACCGGGTGTATCAACTCCTTTCTGAGTACCTGCCTGAAGAGACCGACTCTCACTATGCGCAAAGACTTGCTGAAGCTGACGCCTACAGTCGGACATTGCGCAGACGGTATCCAGTCGCATGTAAGCAGTGCAGGAAAAGTCGACGATCTACTGCAGTCACAGGCGTCATGGCTACGGAAGAAGGAGCTGGCCAGTTCATTGAGGCAGTCGGAGAGGGTTCGCAAGTATGAGCCAAATATCCGGCCAAAACCGACATTGCGACGAAAGGGTGTTACGATGGCCTGGCTCGTGTTTGCCCTGCTCGGATTCATTGCGTGTCCCTTAGCAGCACTGGGGCTCTACATCGACACCCAGCATGGCTACTTGGATCCACCATGGCAGGTGTTGGTAGCTGGTACTGCGATATCCATGGCTACATTCCTGTCCGGCCTACTGAACCCACTGTGGCTAAGGGCGGCATTCAGCACAAGCATCCGGATAGCTGGGCTGCCCAGATACCGGCGGCGCATACAGTTTCTGTCGGCTGGCCGGCTTGCGGTAGCAGTTGGGTTCTTTTGCAGGCGACCATCGCGAGACCTTGCCATTGGGTTAGGTATAGTCGACACTTGCATGTTTGTCTACGCGTTCTGGGCGCTTGAGATTGTCAGTAAGCTCAGGACAAGGTCTCTGAGCAGGCACACATCCGATTCTTATGACACGGCGATGAGGCCACTGATGAGGCCACTGCTAAGACAGCTGACAGCGACACCCCTCTTGAGCGTGCCCGCAAAACCGACGAGGCAACCAGCTCGATGGGTGAGCTTTCTCTGGGCGAGTCAGTTGTAAATCGCGACCAGAACGACAGCCTTCGTGGAACTGCCTTTGCCGGTCTGCATGGAGATCGTAGGCCTGGCGACTGGGTGTCACAGGGCAGAAACATGGCCCACCGGACAGCTACAGAGAGCAGCGGTGGCAGCGCTGTAGGCGACGAACTCGCCTCCATGTTTGGCCTGGAGTCGCTGGCTGTGGGGGGCCGCTCGCGACCTGTACCAGCGACGGTGGTGGCTGCTCAGAGTATGGATGTAGACACCTCTGATGCTGACCTTGGCCGTGGTCCTAGACTACGGCCTGCAGACCCCTCAGGCAACTATCGGCCATTCGAATCGACTCATTTCCAGTCACAAGACACTGGGCTTGAGTCAAAGATGCGAGGATTTTCAATCAACGAGGACGATGACGAGGATGTTGACATGGAGCCAGCTGCAACCGAGGCGAGCCGTGGCCGCCCACGGTCGAACAACGCCATGGAAACCGCTGGCATGGACGGCCAGCTGCTGCGGGTATACCGTGGTATCTTTGGATCCAAGATGTTCGCCTCCGCCTTCACACTAGTGGGTTGGCTGAACAAGGAACCGCTGGCCATGGGAGGGGCATCATGCTGGATATCCCGGATCCTACTTAGCATGGAGCTGTTCATCTCTGCAATCCAGCGGCCGGTACGGGCAGCCGATTCACAAAAGACACGCCAACTAGCGCGCGTCCTGCTTGTGTTCCTGGTGACACTGCCTGTGGTGTTCACGACGCTGTCGATGGATCAATGTCGCTGGATTCGATGGCGAGTGCGTGGCCCCTGTGGCCAAGCGCAAAGAGCGTGTTCATCCATATGGCGTGGCAGCAGGTTCCGCAGTGGTCTGACACCTTGCTTGAGTCACGCAGACCCAACGCCGCCGAACAGCTGCTG